>NC_056588.1:10002007-10302007 GCF_018340385.1 Cyprinus carpio | reverse complement strand
GCCTTGGTAAGCATAAGAGACTTCTTTCAAAAACATTAAAATCTTACAAACCCAAAACTTCTGAACGGTAGTGTACATTATAAACACAATGAGCTTTGAATGAAGCAGTGTACATGTAAATATTGGGCAAAGCACAAAAGTAAGCTCCATCAAAGTAGCCATAGACGAGAGAAAAAAAGACGAGCAGGGTTTCTTTTGTAGCAAACACATTAAAAAGTAAGCTCCATCAAAGTAGCCATAGATGAGAGAAAAGGGGACGAGCAGGGAAAAAACATTCAGCAGAGGCAGAAAGAGGCAACTCAAGCTCTCTGACCCCACAGCCAGCATGTAACTCACCACCCTATATGGCCTCAAACACGTAAACACAAATGCACAGATACAAATCAAACCACAGTATTAAAGATGGGAATCATAAAAAATAACGCGCGCTTGAACAATACAGTCTGTGGCTTGAACAGATCAACAGGGTGGAAACCACAGCCAGCCAACGAGAGGTGCTAGCAGAGGGGACCTCTTGCTTGCTGTCAAGTCAGCGGTCTAAACTAGTGGTCAACCGATATTGGTTTTTTGACGCCGATGCTGATGCCGATACCTTGGAAAGAAATTTGAAATATAGCCGATATAAAGCCGATATAATTATTATTTATTTTTTTATTAATATTTAAGAAATTTGAAATCATTTGACAACTGATTAAAAATAAATGTGTAAAATACACATACTTATACTTTAGATGACAAAGTATTTTTCACAAATAAATAAATATTTAATAAAAATATAATTTAAAAGGAAGTAAACTGTAACCAGCAGGGCCATTAGTATTCTGGGAAGTTTGTGTGAATAGGGAATCACATTTTTCAAAAAAAGCCAAGGATACACTCATTTTACACAGTGAGCAAATGCATAAAGCGCAGCATAATTATAAGCGCAGCATAATTTGAAGCATAATTTGAAATCCTGAATCTAAAGTTTAAAGCATTCAATTCAAATTCAAAAATGCACACTTCACAAGATCTCCCAGCTGGATTCCACTAAGTTTGCAAGGTTTGTGAAATTAAATGTTCATTATCCATTCAAAGATTTGTTTAAATGATATAAATGTGTATTTGCTTAATGCTGATGACCAAAGAGAAAGTGTTATAATGTTTGCCTTTTTTTATTACTAATAATGTAAAATCAACCATTATAATTATTTTTGTATACATTAATTCCTTTGTTTAACTGTTCTATCTGATTATTAGACAGACTTCTGTCTGTGTGCTCAGGCGCTGTCGCTCTCAGCGCTGTCAAAATAAAAGTCTGGCGCACCTTCAAAATAACACCGCCTCGAACACATCGGCCAAGCAGAAAAACTTATTGGCTGATGCCGATATTTGAAAAATGTAAAATATCGGCCGACCACTAGTCTAAACTACCGTTAACTGCAGTCCTGGGTCGAATATTTGCCATGTTTCCCCTCTCATCCCACCCACAACGAATATCATACAACTAAACTCATTAAGGTCAACTGTTTAATGCAATTTCAGTAGGAGGTTTTCAGGACGCAATCTGTTGAGGTTCGTCTCGAGCAAACCCAGTTCTCTTTTGGTCAAACTCCCCTTAGTAGCCTAGTTAGCTGTCAACTTCAAAATCATTTTATATCTACACTAACGTTGCTTGAGACCTATGAACCTGTAATAAAGTTCTAAATAATGATAGTTTGTGCAACAATGACCCTAAGAAGTACTGTACTCCTCAGCGAAAGTAATTTATGGTGAAAATATGTGCCCAGAACGTCTTGTAAACTAACTTTTGTGATTACTGAAGTACTGAAAATTCAAAACCCAAGTGAAACACTGATATTAATATGTAAAACGAGTTTTTCTATAGGGTTCAAGCCAAAGCTCTATTAAGGAGGCCAGACAGGAGATAACAGGAGAACAGCGATTTGCCCATGCATATAGGGGGTAAGGTGAGCCACTCATTTGCTTCTGAAAGCATTTATCTAAGTTTTTAGTGGGTAGTGAGTGGTTTGATTGTTCCTGACATTTAGTATCATAAACCTGTGCCCTTCTTGTCCTCATTATTAAATGTAAACATTTCAAATGGGTGACAATAATTGAAGAGAACATTAAAGTGGCAATTTTTCAATGGGTACACTCCTAAGTTATAAGACCATAGATTAATAGTAAAAAACATTAATAAAGAAAAAAAAACATGTTTGTTTTTCAACTTTATTATTCTTTAAAATGTCATTTCTTGAGTCTATGCATAACAGCATCCACATAAACCCAGTGAATCACACAGACATCACATCTCTCATATTTTCTTAATAAAGCCACAAAAATCAACACAGAGTGGCTTCAATGACATCTGAGAGGTGTAAAACAAAGAGAAATGTTTACATGTTTGTACAGTTGCATATACTGTAACAGCACAAAGTATCCATTAAAGTAGCATCAAACAAGCAACAGGATAATTTGTTTAAAAAATGTCAGTAGTAATCAAAAGAAAACACCCATTGAGAAAAAGAACAATAACATGTCAAAAGCCCCTTTTCACTCTTTATAACAGTGTTACTGGCAAACAGGACATGAGCAGCTAGTTTCTAAGAGCTACATGACTCTCTCAACCAAGCTGCTTTTAGCAAACAACATTCAGAGCAACTGATTTTACTGCATAGCAAGAGGAGTGAAAGGTCACCTTTCAGAGGAAGAGAACATAAAATGATCTCTAAGAAGTTGTATTGGTACAACCTATTAGTCTATGATATAGACTAATACAGCTTTTAAACTTTAAGGTCTGTGTGTTGTTTCTGTACTAAATAAAATTGCTGTTACTGGCAGCCAGTTTTGCTGCTTACTGGTTTGACAACAAAAGTTATTTTGTTAAGTCTAACGCAATGGATAACAGCTTTGAGTATAGCATAGAATTGTGCAGTGCAATTACACAGGCTTGAACACTTGAAACATGCTCATACTTGTATCTTACTAAGATTATGTGGCAAGAACAATGTCAGTACCATAAATTTACAATCTTCATGAATGTTAATCATCCATAAAGCATACAGCTTTCATACTGATACACTGTTTGGTATACAAATGAAAAAGCATCCTAATCTAGAATGAGTGGATTTCATAAAAAAAAAAAAAAAAAAAAAAGTCCAGTAATGGCAAAAATAATAACAATAATAACAAAATTAAAATTGAATCACACAATGACTGTCAAATGTTGTACCCAAAATATGCTGTTAAATAATTTAATGCAAAATATACAGGGCCAACCAAAGCCTTAATTAAATATTATAATAAAAAATTACAATGAAATTAAAAAAAAAAAAAAAAAAAAAGAAAAAAACATGCAGAACATGAATTAAATCAAAAAAAAAAAAAAAAAAAAAAAAAAAACATTTTTCTCTGGAAAAAGAAAATTATATTGCAGTTGACTTGAGGTCCCCAAAATCAAATTCAGATTTTTCTGTGACGTTACCATTGAAAACCCATTAAAAATAACAAAAAAGTTAATAAAAGTAAAAAAAAAAAGAAAAAAAAAAGCACAACCTAAAAACAGCCACAAAGGTTAACAGAAGAGAACGATCACATAGAAGGGAAGAAAGACAGCAAGGAGAAATGAACAATGGAGTTAACTAGTAAGAGAGTGGTGTTTTTATTTTTAATGACATATGATAAAGAAATTCATCTTAGATATACTCTAATGCTAGGCAGCTTTTAGAAGAAGTAATGTGTTACATGGCCTGGCAAAGCAGGAATGCTTGCACTTGCAGGCTGTCTGGTTTACTCCTCCCCGTCTCACATTGGCACTACAATGGAAACACAATGGCTGAGTCTTAAAACTGTCTAAACATTTTTGACATTTGAATACAGAGGAATGGGGGGTTGTCGGTAACTGCTGTCATACTGACTTTATCACAAGGCTACTTCAAGTACTCTTAGTACCATTATAGATAAGAGGAAAGCAACCAAAGAGGAGGTATATGCATATAACTGTGTGCATTCAGAAGAAGATGACTGAAGTAGCTTTGGTTTAGATAGTAAAAAGAATGGGAAAAGGCAAGGTGAAAAAGAGGCAAAGCTGGACAAAGAAGACAAAAATGTGGGATGTTAGGGGAGCTTGCCTGTCAAATTGGCCACTTGGTCCCACAGAATTCCCTCTCAAAAATAAAAGTGAGACACCCTGAGCTTTCTGTGTATCCTTTTATAAGTAAAGGCTTTATGTGAATCAGTGTAAATATATATTTTTTTAAAACGTTCAACTAATCTGATATAATTCCAACACTGTACTCCTGTTTAAAATTACTTTCATGCATAAATGCATGGAAAACTGTTAACTGTAGTGAAGAGGAAGAGTCAAAGGAGAGCCAATCGGAAAAAGGTTGCTCTATGCTGTGTAAAGACCAGTGCCTTTTCTTTACTGCAAGGATCCCTGCGAGTCGGCACACATTTAACACAGCACCTGAGGCTTGAAAATCAACTCGAACAGTGTGTCAAACATCATTTGGGGTCTGAACAGCAGTTTAACAAAAACAAAAAAAAAACAAAAAAAAAACAAACTCTAAAAGTTCAATTTTTTAACCAGGCCTAGATACAGAAAGCCGTTAACGCTGAATAAACTCTCACCTGGCGGCAGGTCAAGAATAGCAAAACTTTAACACAGCAGGTTTTGGGCATCATATAAACTCTCCCTGTTCACTACACAATGATAATTACAAACAGTATAAAATGAACACAACAACCGGAAAACAAATGAACAATAAGGTTCCATTAGAGTTGGAAGTCTGAGGGAGACTAAGTTACTCATAAAAATATTATTTAGAATCTTATTTTAAGGGTTATTTACAGGTTAATTACTATAAAGGCTTGTTTTAAATTTCCCAGTGTTCCAGTTTTCTTGTTGGAGCTTCTGTCAGGAAGTCTAAAAGCAGCTTCTGGATCATAAGAGATGATGATTTTCTTTATGCGTCATCAGATGACTTCAGCAGTTCCAGGAAAGCACCGACGGCTCCAAAGTATCCCTGAAACATATTTACACACATATAAGTGTGCATATAAACACGTTTTCATCAAACTACTGCTCTATAAAATAAGTGATTCTGAGAATCTTCACTGTTAGACACTGCTTCAAAACTTTGGGTCCAGTATTTTTTTTTAACTTTTAGTAAAATAGTGGCAGTAAAGACTTTTACATTATGACATATTTATATTTGAATTAAATGCAGTTATTTTTTAACGTTCAATTTATCAAAAAAAAAAAAAAAAAATTCCTGAACTTTTCACAAAAAAATATATTAAGCCTCACAACTGTTTTCAACATTAATAAGTGATGAAAAATATTTCTTGAGACCTAAATTGGAATGATACTGAAGACTGGAGTAATGGTTGCTGAAAATTCAGCTTTGCCATCACATACATAAATTACATTTTAAAATACATTAAAATATAAAACAGTTATTTTAAATTGTAATAGTAGTTCATAATATTACTGTTTTTACTGTATTTTTGATCAAATAAATGCAGTCTGGGTGTGCATAAGAGACTTTGAAAAACATTAACAATTTTTTTGTAAGATAGTGTATTTCAAAATATTTGACAAAATAAATGAAACCGGTTCAAACTGAATTCTTAAAACACTGAGAGAATTACCTCATGTTCCAGGAAAAGGGCCCTCAGCTGGCCCTTGGACCAGAAGTCCATAGCATAGGCAAGAAGCTTTGTCGACACTGTGTTTATTCGCAGAAAGTTCCCCACAAAAACAACCCGTTCAATCTTCTACAGGACAAAACAGAAACATCACTCAGTAGGACCAGGACCAAATAGAATGTGTAGATGTTTTTACATTTTCCTCACTCATTTTGGAAGAAAATCTACAGAATTCTGTGGAACAGATTTAAACACTATTTAATTAGTTAAACTGAGTGATGAGTACTGCATTCTTTCTGCAGGCTTATATTCCATGTGGACCTATTTTAAGTCTAAGGCCTGGTTTCACAGACAGGTCTTAAATTAAGCCAGGATTAAGCAATAGTTCAATTAGGACATTAAAGTAGTTTTCATAAACATGCCTAAGAAAAAAACATTACTGGTGTGCATCATGAGACAAATCAATGACACATGTTTAAAGATATGTCAGTTTCTTTCAGTTAAAACAGCTCAGACATGCATTTTAGTCTGGGACTAGGCTTAAAGGGGTCATATGATGTTGCTAAAAAGAACATTATTTTGTGTATTTGGTGTAATGAAATGTGTTCATGTGGTTTAAGGTTCAAAAAACACAAAAACACACATAATGAAGGAGCTTGCAGCAACCATATGTGACAACCCTGGGCTGGATCCAGCGATCCACAGCGCGAAGTTGATGTATTTCCTCAGCGACCAGCACGGATCAGCTCTAGGCATGACGAAGCGGATATCGTCCTCTTTTGGAAGGCCAAACAAAGTAGTTTCGCTTTCACAGTGAAACACACAGCGTCTACAAGACATGGCGCCGGCAGCAACAACAATACTACAACGAGAATAAAAGATACGCCTTCTTTCTTTGCGTGAACATTTGGGCGGTGTTATGCAAATCTTTCCACATCGTGACATAGACATGGGGGCGTGTTAGAACAAGCCGTATTAGTTGAGACTTGTAACACTCCAAAGAGAAAAGAAAATTTGAAATCGCATCGGGTCCCCCTTTAAGCCCAGACCTAACTTAATCACCAATACCTTGTAACACTCCAAAGAGAAAAGAAAATTTGAAATCGCATCATATGACCCCTTTAAGCCTAGTCTGAACTGCAGGTTGATTCCTGCAGTACTTCTTCAGTACCAGCAGGGGGCACAAGCAATTCCTTTAATAGATGTTTTATAGGAGGTGCTCAAATAGTTGTTTTTGGTAAAATTCAAAGCATTTACCACCATCAACTTGTCATAGATACTACCTAATGTGATTTAAAAAAAAAACATTTATTCTCGGGGTATTGTTGGGAGTTTCTGCTCTGATGGTGTTCTGTACACCCTGAAAGCCCTGTACAATGCTGCTTGATCACCAGGCTACAAGGCAACACTGTAGAGAAGCCCAGAGTGGCCAGACAGATGCTCACAGCTGCAGTTGACAGCATGCAGATGCACACACAAAAACACACACACACACACACACACACACAAAAACATAACAGACCTCATTAACCGCACACATGCGTGCAATGGAGCCAATGTTGTTGGTGATAGTGACGAGTGTGGCTCGGGCCAAGTCCTCTTTAGAAATACTGTCCCTCTTCTCTTTGCTCATCATGTGACCAAAGCTATAATAAAAACACAAGCACACATTTATGTATCTATCAGAAACTCACAGAAAGAGACCAGTTTATCTACTGATCTACCAGTTTATCTACATCCCATGGCACTCCTATAATTTACAGTGAAATTTCAATCATAGACTATGCATCTAAATCAGTGTAGATATGATAAATGCAATAAACCTAAAAAAATTAACCAGTACAGACAATGTAAATTAAAGAGCCATTAGCTCCTATAAGAAACAAAATTTGGCGCAAAAGTATTTTTCTAAGTGCCACAGAATAAATGTTTTATAATTGTATATATATATATATATATATATATTATATATTATATTACACTAACATTTCAGTCATACTGTTATGTGTTTGTCTCATCTTGTCTGGTTTTTATCATCATTTTAATCCATCTTGTAGATGTCCTGGGAAGTAAGGTTCACTTAAAGTGGGAACTAAATGTCTTTTCCAACTTGAGAACTATATACAGTCACAAAGAATTGTTTCTTACACAGAATCGGTGGCAATATCACCAACCATAACTATGTCAGCATCACTTGGAGATTGAGTTTAGTTTGGGCTCCTCCTCAATGCATCCTATAATTCTTGGCATATGTCTTGCACACATCCAGTCTGTTTTTCTTCATTAGTGACATTTATATGATATTATACAGGAGGTGTTGAATTTTATCTATAGCTCCTTGCATTCTTTCTTATCATGTAGACAACAGATTAAGTAAAAATATGAATCTGCAATATAGTGGATATATTTAGCAAAAAACTCTTCTTTATAGTTATTTTTTCTAGCTGACTAATGAGCTTGAGGACATGGATATTCTGAGGTAAATGTATTGTTACATGGCATTGTTTACAAGCTTTACACATTTTCCGCAGTTTGAAACACTAAATGAGCGATTACAGGAGACATTTCAGTAACTGTACTGTATCTTACACCTTTTGATGTCCATTCATGTTTATTTTGTACTATAGTAGTAAAGGGAAAGATATGATGGGTTCATCAGTAAAAATGATCTCAGCAAAAATATCACTTGCAAATTAATATTTTTGGTTGCAAATGCAACCATTTTAGGTGCAGTCTAAAACCTCGAAAAGTATTAATTTCTTAAAAAAAAAAAAAAAAAAGAATGATAGCAAACTTTTAAACTGTAGCATCTATTAAAATATATGTGAATTTGTGTCACATAAAACAGACAAGCCTACACACAATCCCCATAAATACAGCTCAGCAGCATATTTCATTAGTGGATCTTTGTCACCTGATATCATGGACACAAACACATACTGTCTTTTGTACCTTGAAGCCACTGCAGACCCTTGTAGGCCGAAGCGCTGGTAGTCTCCTCCATAGATGTCCTTCACCAGTTTGTCCACATTGGTGCTGTCCCCTTTGCTGGCCATTTCAAGGGCCTCTTCAAATGTCTCACAACCCGTCAACAGGCAGCAAAGCCCCAAAAACGTCCCTCCACCAAGACTAAAGAGAGAAAAATGAGAAAGAAACATTTAGAGTCAAACCATGGTTACAGGCCACATCTGAAGTGCACATGTGCATTCATAAACGGATACGATTTGACCTTGTGACCATTATTTAAACTATATGCCTATGGCAAAAACAGGTCAAAATCAGACTAGCTTACAAAAGGAGACAAGTAACAAGTGTTGTGGTCACTGTAACACAAAGCAAGGTCTACGTCACACATTATATAATATTACAAATACTTGGACTAATTAAGATTTGATGTTTTTGAAAGAAGTCTCATTCTCATCAATGCTGCATTTATTTGATTAAAAATACAGTGAAAATAGTAATATTGATTACAATTTAAAATGTAATTTATTCCTATCATGGCAAAATTGAATTTTAAGCAGCCATTACTCCAGTCCTGATCCTTCAGAAATCATTAAAAGTTATTTTAAATCGAAAAAAATAACACTGATTTTACATTATTTTAATCGAACAAACACAGCTTTGGCAAGCGTAAAAGACTTCTTTTAAAAACATAGTAGTGTAAATGAATGTGGTAAATGTACAAAAAATTACTAAACTGAACAGGATCAAATTGACAGGGAAACGCACACAGAGGTTTATAAAACGTGAGTAGTAGTTCCTAAACCTCCTGCAAGTGTGACAGATTTGCACATCTGCTTTGACGACTACTGACAAATCTCCTCCCTTCTGTCAATCAAGGCTGAAAGGCTGTTCCATTTTGGTACAACCACATTTAAAATGCTCTTCCATCGACTGACAGTCAGTAAACTTTACAACCTACTCTGTTGTCAATCACAGATTTGTTATCATCTGAAGATGACTCAGTCTCTTGTTTCAAAGGGAAAAAATTGAACACACCAGCAGGTGATTTTGTGTTCTTGTGCTTCTAACAGGCTTTTGATTCTGTGTCCATGAAAGACAAGGAAACAATCAAGTTCATGTGGTTAGCAAATGGTAAACTCATATTTCATACTGGAGAGATCACTTTTAAGATAAAAGCTCCATGACATTGATGGATCTCGATGAAAGTTGCTCATAGAAAACAAATTGCTTTTTCAGCCATTATAGACATTAAAACATCCCTCTGTGAATTTCTTTTGAAAAACAAATGGACAAAACCACAAAATCCTAATTTTATCACACAGTTATTAAGAGTGCAGTGCACTTGAAATGGCTTTAGAATCTGCCAAACCAATGTAAATGTTAATGAACTAGTTAAGATGGGCCTGGACTAAGTCTGGCCATGTTACTGACAACTCTTAATTGTAGGTTTCTTCTATATGGTGCATGCTGCTCAGCTGTGCTGACCTGGTGCCTGTCACTCGTTTGTAGTTGTCCTTGGTGTACACTGCCAGAAGGCTGACGCCCGAGCCAATGTTCACCAGTAACATGGGAAAAAGGTTGTCAAGACAACAGGGACTCTTGATGCAGTTCTGTGTGTCGGAGGGGTTCTCAAAGTAATAGCACTCAGGATGACCATTAAAACCGACTGAGTCTATGTACAGCAGCCCCTGGATCAGACAATCCAGCTCATCCAACTTCAGCAGCTCTAGGTCTGCCATCTACAAAGAAAAAAAGAAGGATTCATGACTACTCATTGCTCTGAACGTACAAGTTTCATCCCTTCAACATATTTCCTGACGACACATTTTTATTAAAGAAAAAAATATCATGCTTCAACTTTACGTTTAACAGTTAAGCCTTTATCAAACAGAGACCTTAATGTTTTTAAAGGTCAGTTTAGGTGAGTTTTAAATTAAACATCCTTAAAACAAATATATAATACATTTCTAATGTTTGGTGTCAGAATGATTCATCAAGAATGCAGTAAATTAGTCAAAAGTGGCATTTATACTGTTACAAAACATTTACATTCCAAATAAATGCTGTTCTTGTTGAACTTTAGAAAATAAATATAAATCAGCACATAAAAAAAAATATTACAGTTTTCAGCAATATTAAGTACTAAATCAGCACATCAGAATGATTTCTGAAGGGTCGTGTGACAATGAAGACCAGAGTAATGGCTGCTGAAAAATCAGCTTTGTCATCACATTTAATAAATTACATTTTAAAGTATATTACATATATATTTTTAATGTAACAATATTTCTAATTTTCTAATATATATATTTTTTTTACTGTATTTTTTTACCAACATGAAATCTCATTGGTCCACCATTGTCAAACCAGACCATGCTGTGGTCCATCTTCTTAACCATCCTAAGTCCCACCCATGTCAAACCAGTTTGAAAACCATGCTGTGGTCCATCTTCTTACTGTTCTGAAGTCGTTCTCAAACTTGTATGCCCCGCCACCAGTGGCGCACAGTGTGGTATGCAGGCTGGAGAAGTGCTTATCTCTGCCCATCTGGATGAATCTGTGCATGGCAGCGGTGGGGAAGCGGATGAAGTGAAGATTCCCTGTACGACCGCAGATTGTCAGGTTGTGTAGCTCCAGATGTACATCACGGACGCCGGTTTTGCCATAGGCCGTGTTGGAGGTTAGGTACCTGCGTATGCTCTTCAGATTCTCCACCTCTTCCAGCTCCTCTTCTGCAGTGATGTCCTTTGGCTCGAAGTAAACAAGCTTTACTAAAGTACCACCGATATCCATTCCAAACCATGGAAAAGCTAGAAAGAGATACAGAGACTGATCATAATGATTGTATAAGTTGTGTTCCAAAGATAAACTAATAAACTGGACTAGCGACTAAAAACTACTAAAAAAACCCTCAAAGTACACAAAATAAGGAAAAGGTTAGTTAAAACATTTTAAGAACAACAACTTGACCATACGTTGTTGTGTATACAATACAGTTCAAAAGATTTTTCTCTTTTTAAATAAATTTATATTTTTATTCAGCAAGGATGCATCAGATTGATCAAAAGTGACAGTCAAGAGTTTTAAATTCTTTTATGTAGTTGTATAAAAGAATTCTATTTTTAAAAAATGCTGTTCTTTCGTACTTTCTAATCACCAAAGAATCCTGAAAAAAAGCACCATGGATTCCACAACACTGATAATTAAAAGAAATGTTTCTTAAGCACCAAATCTGCATATTATAATGATTTCTAAAAGAGCATGTGACACTCAAGACTGGAGTAATGGCTGCTGAAAATACAGCTTTGCCATCACAGGAATTAACTACATTTCAAAATATACTAAAATGGAAAACACTTATTTGAAATTGTAGTAATATTTCACAATAAAAATTTTTCTTTGTATTTTTGATCAAATAAATTCAGCCTTGGTGAGCATAAGAGACTACTTTTAAAGCAGCAAAACCAAAAAAATATATATAAATAAATAAAAATTCTTACCGACCCCTAACTTTTACAAGCAAGTAAGCAAATTCACACATTGCAAGCAGGCCAGACAAAGAGAGGCAGTCACTGCAGCAGCTAATGAAGAGTTGGACAGTTACCATGGCAACAGCCATGAGGCTGCAAATTGCTGTTCTAGGATGCTTAGCAGGTGAGAATCACACACTAAGACAGCATAACCAGTGCAAATGTTCAAACAGATGCAAAGGCCTATTTCTATAATTAAATACATATCAGTACACAGAAATGTCCAATTTGACCTAAATTACAGATCAGTGTCTAACAAGCTTATCAAATAATAGGTAAATCATTACTGATATGACTCTTACATCTGGTCTGGAAGAATTAGGGCAGGTCAGGGACACAGATCTGAACTTGAATAGCCTGGCAGACGCAGATCAATCTGTGACTAATCAATCAGATTTATGACTGACCTGCCAGGTATAAAGACACTGTCAGCTGGTGCTGCACAGGTGACCTGCCTGTAACCAGAACGCTCTCTGCTACTACATCATCTCAAATGACTCTCGCACTTCTTTCCCCCACTAATTTAGATCTTGGCATATGCTGGGAAGGTTATTTTGGACATCACTCTTATTTCAGAGAATGCAATCAAGCGGACGAGAGGCCATCTATATGAATATGCACGTGCTCTGCTTGCATAGTTTTAAAAACCACAGGTGAAATGCATGTTATTTGAACTGAAAAAATGCAGAAGAATATCCTAGACAGGAATGAATGAATGTTACTTCTTCATTGACCTGAATGACCTGAGCCAGAAGCAGCAAGTGAACAGGGGGTGTGACAGTGGTGTGACATATGACATCAAACAGCCCATGTGGGTGAAAGGTCTGTTTACTTCCCCCCCGTCAGCCACGCATGGAGAGGGAGAGAGAAAACTGGCAGGCAAGTGTGTCCATGTGAGGGCCTGGGAAAGGCGAAGAAGTGGCGAGAGAGAATGTGACCAAGAGAAGGAGAGGGGCTGATAGAGAGAAATTGTAAATTGTAACAATATTTCACAATATTACTGTTTTTGTCTGCATTTTTGATCAAATAAATGCAGACTTGATGAGCATAAGAGACTTTGTTCAAAAAACATCATAAAACAGTAATGTGACCAAAACTTTTGACCATTACTGTATGTAAATAAAAACATCCACTCACTTTCAACTGCTTTTATTTCCAACAAATGTATTAATATTTGTAAATATTTGTATGAACATAAAATGCTTCAACAACTGAGACATCAACAAACATGTTTCACAGATATTTGACAAACAGAAATGGAGTAATGAGTCCCTGGACAAAGGGGGATCAATTTCAAAAGCAGCAGTCAGTATCTGGGCTGGCCTTCAGCAGCTTTAAGTACTACAGTGCATTTCATCCTCAAGTTCTCGAACACATCTGGGGGTTCATATGGTCGTGTGGTTTGGCACTGGAGGACGATCAGTTGTCCATCCTGTCTCCCTGAAGCACTGTCTTAAGTATCTTAAATTACAGATGATGGCTTTCCTAAAGACAAAAGTAGAAAAACAATTATTTAATTTAATGCACAATATTTAAAAATAATACTATGATTGTTTAATACATCTGTATATGTTGGAATTAACATTAGCCAAGCTTAATAAGTGATGAAATGTCTGTTACACAATAAAACATTCAAGTTGACAGTATAAATTTCTGTAACGTATTACTCACTGCATTTTTCAGCTGACTAGATAGCAAACAACTAATGTGAATATCCCACATATAACACTTAGCAATAAAACAGAAATAAAAAAGTATGCATCAGAAACTTTTTTTTAAACTTCCCTATTATATCATAGGCGAAAAATAGTATGTGAGGCGAGTAGTATGTCTGAATTCATAGTAAGCGAAAAGTACCTGGATGACCTACTGCTTCCACCCGGATTCTGAAGTGCACATTCGATGGAAATTTTACTACACCATGAGGCCAAGGGAAAGGATTTATGAATGGCAGTGAAGCAATGTAACTGATGCTGGTAGGTCATGTAACAGTAACAACAAGGCAGATGTAGTACGTCTGAATTTCATTCATACTACCCATATTCATACATAGAACATA
Organism: Cyprinus carpio; assembly: GCF_018340385.1. Taxonomy (NCBI): domain Eukaryota; kingdom Metazoa; phylum Chordata; class Actinopteri; order Cypriniformes; family Cyprinidae; genus Cyprinus; species Cyprinus carpio. Next base: position 10,287,817 of record NC_056588.1, on the reverse strand, counting down.
CTTTTTTAACAGTTGTGAAGCAAATTCAAATTCAAATGTAGTACCATCTCAGATAGTACGCAATTTCAGATGCACCATTGGCATTTTTTCAATACACACAAACCAAAATGCAATGATGACACACAATGCTAGCTTAAATTATGCTGCAACATTCTTGATGAGTTAACATAAAGAAATACATATAATCAACTGAAACAAACAAAAAACATTTACTTACCTAAATTGAAATGTGTGCTGTATATCCTAGAGTTGCAAGTTGCTATCCAGCCTTCTCGCTTCACTGCTGCAATCCAGGCACGTTTCTCAGAAATCTCAACACTTAAATTTCGGAATGTTATTTCCGGACCAGAGGGAACACCCAACCACCGAGCAACAAGAATCTAATTTTAATTTTGACATTTTAAACACCAGGTTTAAGTAAATTAACGCAATCCCACAGCACATTAATCAAAAAGCATGTGTAATTTAATTAAAATCATGAAACTTATAAATTTTCACATCAATTTAAGTTTAACAAAAATTACATGTTTAGAGCCCTATGAAACGTTTTTATTTTTTTCACACCATATTTTTTTGTTACCGAATTCCGTGTTTTTAGCATGTCTAACTATTTGAAGGCATAACACAACTTAATTTATTCATTTATTTCTTAAAGTAGCCTTCTCATGAATTTTTGTTTCAGAAATTCTGTGTTGTGCATTTACATTTTTCTGGTTATCAAATGAAGGCATAAAACATTAGTTTCATTTATCTTTTAATTATTGAAAATAATGTCGCAATTTGATTTAAGTGTAATGCCCTACTTTTGATTAATTAATTCAAAATTTGACAAATTCCATGATATTCCGTGTTAAAAACTGTGAATTCCATTTTTATGACTGGATTCCGCAATTCCTTCCGCATCGCGTAAATCATAGGACCCTACATTGTGGGGCACCATTGAGCAGCAGCCAAGCATCATAACAAAAAATGAACCTCAAGGTTGATCTAGGTAAATGTGTGCAAATGTATAGGGCCCCAATCCTATATTTTGCCTGGGGACCCCAATTCACTAAATCCACCCCGATGAAGACCACTGAGCACCTGGCACCCATCAAACTAGAACAGAATAAATGTGTCCATAGCCAAATTTAACCTTATTGTCAGAGCTACAGTCCCTTACTAGAAGGTACTGCAAAAGCAGACAAAATATACATTCCAATGCATCTTTAAACAGTTTTTCTGATTATGAAAATCTAATCTAATAATAGGGTCTTTTTATTCATAAATATCTAATGCCTATCCACTTTGTGTGCTTTTGGTGTGTGAATCTGAACAAAACCACTGAAACGAACATACGAGAACAAAACCCTGTGGAAGACAGTCCAAAACTTTGTACTAACAGCATCCAGCTGTTATTGAAAAAAATTATATATATAATAATAATGAAAAAAAAAAAAAAAGTATTTTTTCCATTATTTCACTATTCTTATATATCTCTTCTTGTACTTTCTGGACAATTTTTTAAACTTTGCATTGCCAGCACTTCTTGTGTTTTTGCCTCCATATAATAAATTTCTGGTTGTATCAGTCATTTGTTGCCTTTGGATAAAGGCATCTTCTAAATGAATAAATGTAAAATGTCAGCTAATAGAAGTCTTTACCAACTGAGAAAGAAATATCTAAATAAAATCTATGGTTAATACATTAGTCTAAAATATTGCTTATCTGGTAAGAATACATTTCAACACTATTGAGTATATTTAAAAGAACAATAAAACAATAAAACAAACCATTGCTGCTATGAAGATGTTACTACAACACACAAAAAGCAAGGCTAAAGCTGAGGAATGAAGACAAGCTGGTCTGGCATGCAGTCTGACACAACTAAAGGCTCGCTGAACTGTATGAATGCTGTATTAAGCGTTCAGTTTTCTGCTCCCGTTACCTTTGGCAACACAAACTAAACCTGACACCAAGTCACTTTATTTTACAACATACATGCACTTTAGTAATTACCAAAGAAAATAAATTATATTTTACAGTGTCACCAGAGTATGCTGCAATGAAGAAGAAGGAAAAAAAGAAGGAAAAAGAAAGAAAAAAAAAACCTATCAGCAATTCAAGGAAGTAGGTTTTTAACAACACCACACATGGATGAGGTGATGTCTTACCTCGCTTCCTTGAACACTTCAACTTCATGCTGGCAGTCCGAATATATTCAGGTTTAAACAAAAACGCCCACAACAGGAGAGCCCACGGGCAAAACGCAATTACTAGTTTAGTTTGGTTTGTGATGGCATTATAACTACACTTTCAAAGCTGAATTCTTAGCGTCGCTTTTAAATAAGTGATGAAAAAAAACGGAGAAATTCTGCCTAGTGGAGGGTGGGGGCCCTTTAAAGCGGCCACGCGAAGACAAAAGTCAAGAGCTGATTGGTCGAAACGCGTCGAGCCTTTCCATCAGGAGTGATGTCAGCACACCTCCTGACTTCACAACGACCAATCAGAGAGCGAGAAGAACAATCTCAAAGGTTTCCTCAAAACAAAAACCACTCTTCGGAAGCCAGGTCCAAGACAGCACTGAGATAATGACAGTTGGTCTAGGATTGGGTCCTGAGAAGCATTTCTTTAAATGCCAGACCCGAATAATGTTCATGTAACGTGCTGAACGTTCGAGAAGCGTTAAAAATGTGAATGTCATCCTTTGCTGAAACGAAGGGAGCGCCTAATTTAAACAATCTGACAGGGTTTCTTGCAATACTATTCACTGACACTGCTACCGAATCTACAGCGAGACCGGTACAGTCACTGATCTATAATATAGAACAGTACAATATCATTAGTATATAGTATAATATAGTCATATAAGTTATAGATCAGTGGGTACAGTTCGATTTCCGAACCAATGACTCTTAAGAGTCGGTTCTTTTTAGTGATTCAAAAACATACTGTGCGTCCAGTGTAGTTCGATTGCCGGAAAAATGACTCTTGAGAATCGGTTCTTTTTAGTGAGGAAAAAAAAACAAAGTTGAGTTACAGACATCAGTTACTGATTAATCTGACTTGGTGGACCGCAGATTATTATAACCCAACTACTGTGTAATACTTAAAAAATTGTCAACATTTATAAAACTACATGTTCTCTGGAAATTTGTACGTTAATTACCTCACAATTTTGGCAACGTGCTTTTGAGGGCGGTAAATTAAATCAAATTTTCATTTATTTCTGCTCAAAAGTACTAAATTAAAGAATCGATCAATTCCTTAAGATACCGAATCCTACTTTGGACTCTTGTTCAAAGATAAGTAATTACCTGAGGTAAAATTGTGAGGTCTGAAGTCGATATGATATCTGAAAATATACCTTACAAGAAATTAATTCACACATACATTCAGTGCCGGTTATTGTCTCAAAAACGAGGGTAACTAATATATTGTGTCATTACACTGGCAAAAAATAATTTTAATCCAAACAAATCGCCGAGTGTAAACATTGACATGGTCACGTCCTGTGTATTTTAGGGCATTACTGCTCATCAGACACTGTTGAAATCAAATGTACAAATATTATCTAATGAAATCTGAAGGTGTTTGTGACTATAAACTTACGCGGTCTGTTTTTCTTCGCTGATTCCATTCTCCTCCGCAGCCGACACCTCTTCGCCGGGGAGCCGTTGGTTTGAGGGTCCTGGTGGAGATGCTGGTGATTATCGTCAGTCGGACTGAACGGGCTACAGCTCCCGTGGCTCAGCTGTCGCCGGAGTGCCTTGTGCATGCCGTTTGTGCAGCAAGGACCCGGTCCTTTCTGATCCATCATTGATTTGGCCTTGTCCATATTTCAATGTATAGCAAAGGGCTACAGCTTAAGGCTGGAGGCGACCCTCTAAACACAGAGACGCGTTGGATGTGTCGCGCTCTCGAGATAAGAAAGGGCTCGTGGCTAATGACCTACACCAACCGCACGGATTTAATCTAAAAACAGATAATAAAATCGCCTGTTTACAAGTGTCGGATACTAAACGACGAGAGTAAAACACGAACGCACGATGTGGTCGAGGTCATTGTCGGTCATATTTCTACTCATGTAGTCCTGGCGCTGCGGCAGCCACCCCGTCAAACACCCGGCTCATGACGTCACCCGGAATGGCTCCATACAGACCAGCGCAAGCAGAGCATTGCGCGCGCATCGCACTCACACAGCCATCCTCTATCGCTAACAGAAAACAAAAGTACAGAACGATCGTTCACATCGTTCCTCACAAGTCAACTGAAACAATGTCTTTAAATATCTTCCCTTCGCCTGTGCGGTATTACGGCATGTTCGCCCGCGTCACTCTCTTGTGTGTTGATGACACTATCTATCTATCTATCTATCTATCTATCTATCTATCTATCTATCTATCTATCTATCTATCTATCTATCTATCTATCTATCTATCTATCTATCTATCTATCTATCTATCTATCTTCAGTTTCAAATGAATCATTTTAATGAGTAGCAATTGAAAGCGATTTCTCTCAGCTTGAATATGTGTGGGGTGAATGGGGTCAAAGGGGGGTTTCAGTTCAGTGGTTCTCGGGTATCAAGTGTCATGGAGGTAAGGAAGGACATTAGGAAGAGACGAGGGTTCAAACTAGTTAATTATTAACCGAAATTACATTTATTATAAACATAAAATTAATCAAATAAATTCGTTTTAAATCTCTGATGTGTCTTCATGCTGAAATAAAATACAGACATTCCCAGGTGACGAACCTACACCTATCACAGTTTTCAAATAGTAGAAAAACAACTAAGCACCTTTTTACTGATAGCCTTCTAACAATTCTGTTCTTTATTTTCAATCGTGTTTTGTTTTGCAGCAATCATAAATATTTGAGAATTTGATTTAGGTTTGATTATTAACCATAAGACAAGAAAGTATTTATTATTTTTTTTTGTTTACATGAGCGTCATTAATTGAAAATTTTGTTTTCTTTTGTGATTGCACTCACTTGGCTTGGCCACCCAATGGGGAAGAAGAGTGACAGTCGACTGAGTGTAAGAGAGAGGCAAGTACCACATTAATCAGAGGCAAAAGAAGTAAATTACCATCACCAGTAAGTCTCCAATCACTACAGTGTTGACTAGCTTTGGACATTCCAGTTAGCTTCAGAACGGCTGACAAATACTAAAAAGTGTTAAGGAATAATTGCAACATCAAATGTCATTTCACTCACTGTGTACATTTCTGGAAAATACTGTGGGTGGTACTTTTCAGAATGGATACGTGCTAAAATAGCATTCAGGAAACTGCAGCGAATGTGACATCAGTGACCTCAACCACTTGGAAAGACAGGAGAGAACTGAACATCTCTGCTATAATGTAATGATTCTAAATAACAATTGAAAAAGTTGTTTTTAATCTATGAAAAAAATACAAAAAGCAAAGCTTTATTGGGTCAGATCAAAAGGGCAAATGACAATTGAAAAGTTGTTAAAAAACAAAAAAAAAACAATTCCTTCTATTATACCAAAAAAAAAAAAAGTTTAATTTATTTTTTTATTTTTTTTTACATTTTTATTAAACATTTTAACCATGCATATAGATTTTAAAATAGAACTAAAATGATTTTACTAAAATGATTTTACTATTATAGCATGAACACAAAAATCCAAGTATGACGTCTTTCATACTGAATTTTGTGATAAGCTTATCTGATGTGGTAGTTCTTTGTTCTGTGCACAGCAGATAGACTGTACCACTCTTACAATCAAAATGAAAAAGTAACAAGGACAGTTACATCAGCAAGTCTTCCTGGAATGTTTGGGTATGTTTCAAAGATTTTCAACAATAATTTGTAGATTCAATGTTTCTTTAATATGCAAACATTCAATTTTTGTGCTAGACTTCTCCTTTGTCACATTTTTTCTCATCCACTTTATATTAAAATGGGGGTACACACAGAATGCCGTGGTTTTTGACAAGACTGTTTACCAAGGTATTTCAGTACTGTCCCATGCATAGGCTTTACCTGTTTTGTCTATATTTAGAGTGTCAATAATGTTCATAAGGCATTGGACTGAGTACTCTGTGCTGAACAGCTTGTCCTTGGGTACGTTTCGATGGTAGGGCCGAGACAAATCTGTATTCACGGTTCCAGGATGCAGGGAAACACACACAATTTTAGAGCGCCCTCGGCCCAGCTCAATGGACAGGTTTCTGGTGGCCATGTTTAAGGCAGCTTTAGACATCCTATAGCTGTACCATCCTCCAAAAGCTGAAGACAGAAATATAAACCAACAGAGATGTAAGCATTGGGTTGTTGAAACAGATACAGTCCAAATGCGGCTACAAACAACTCTAGATGCACGTAGCTGTAATCATACTGTATATTAGTAGGTTTTAATTATTTGGGCCCTGCTCAGAAAAGTAACATCATATTTAAGCTGATTATTCTGAGATACAGACTTGAATGGTGATAGAAAATATTGTGGAAAATGTGTGCATGAGTTTCTGTGCATTAGTAAGCAGAAAATTATTAGATAAAAGTTACATTTGTTTCAGTTGAACTTTCGGTTACCTTCTGTTTCTGTACAGGCAACTTTATAAATTCTCAGTTTTCCACATGAGCTCATCTGATGTTGACAGCTAATTAAGATTGGTTATTGACAACTCACCTGGAGCCATATCTTGTTCAAACCTTATTTTCTACATGAATAGAGAAACACTTGCTCTTGGCTTATGCTTAGATACCTACCATTGTCTCCTATAGATCCCACTCTAGCAGTCATGTTTACAATGATGCCACTGTGCTGTTTCTCTTTCTCTGGGAACTGTTGGCCAAACGCCCCTGTTCCCTTCTGAAGCAGCGGGGCAAAATACTTGGCCATCACCAGTGGACCCACTGTATTAGTGGTCAAAGTGGAAATTATTGCCTGAAGGGGGAAAGGGGGGTGGAAGTGTTAGAAAAAAATGTTACATGTCAAAAACATTTGAATATGCCCCACAAAGTATGATTTCCGTATTGATATAAAAGGTCCGCTGGTCACCTGAGCGGACACGTCTCGTAAACTTGTTTCTCCTTTACCGGACGGATGAAGCATAGCTGAAGAATTAATGATCAAATCCACTTTCCCAAAGGCAGTTTTGACACTCTCAGCCGCTCTCTTGATGTCATCTTCCCTGTTGACATCCAGTTTCAGTACAGTCATCCTGTCCGCGTGCTGCGCGCTCAGGGCTGCCAAATGTTGTGCGGCGTCCGGGTTTCTGCATGTTGCGATCACGGCTGCCGGAGATTTGTTTAAGAGTAGATATCTGCAGAACTCAAAGCCCAGACCTCTGCTCGCACCCTGCACGAGCGCCACTGCAGCCATGACTTCTTACGAATCAAGCTGCACCTGAAATTTGTATTGGCTGCCCTCTATAGGAGGAAGGTAAGAAGGACACTTACACAACCAACTAGTTTTGTAACTTGGGAGATTCCGTACCAGATGGAGTAATTTTAATTTACATGGTATTTTAAAAACAACAACAAATGGAAACGTGTTTTTTAGGTAGTAGGTTAAGTATTAGGCCTACATGTAGTTTGTCAATTACGATTTTATAGAATAATATTTTATATATAGGGCCTATTATATTATTGAAATTTATGATTAATAGCTACCGAAATACCAAACAAACTAGAAATACATATATTTGCAAGAATAGGGATACTATATTATCAGTAGAAGTCGCAGATGTAGTAGCATAAAGCAACAGAGCAAAACATACTTCCGTGTGTTTCCGAGTAATGAGCCTATATAATTTGCTCAACAAATTTTATTTGTTTGATAATGTATTTATCGAACAAAATCGGCAGAAACAGAAATTGGCGCCTATGTAGTTCTTTTATTTTATTTTAATTAAATTTTTCCACTAGGAGGCGACAGTGCAGCTTGTTTCTAAAGGAAACTTTCATGATTGTACTTTACAAAATAAGAAGAGTTCTGTTTTTCGTCTGGTTTATGTGGAATCATATTCTTCTCTGGGCCTGAATCAGAGATGGTATGAATGATAAAAAGTGATTTTCTTGGGGTTTGTAGCATTAATTTCCATTAATCTACTGGCCTCTCAAATATTACAGAAAATGGGGCAGATAAATCATGGACCTTCAGAGTGAATAACACACACATTATTTTTATGATTTTGAGCTATGTTTATGCATTTCCATAGGCCTATTTGTTTCACATTTATGTGCCGTTTTCAATTAAAGTGTCCTAATTGGTTATCACTTTGAATTACATTTTTTATTTAAAGTTGAGTTATAAATGATATAGGGCTTGGGATAAGGCAATATTAATATTGGCAATAGTTATTTGATTATCACAATATTCACACACAAAATTGTAAATATCCATGTTTCTACTAGTGTTAAAAACCCACCCGTAGCAGTGCAGGCTGTAAGACCAGCACTCTTTTTTTTAAATAATCAATAATGAATAATAAACAATTTTGTTACTTTAATATAAAATATCAATAATATCAATTCATGACTATTATTAATTTGGTGCTGTGAGGGAAAAAAGACTTACAAATGTTTACTAAAGCTTTGGTTGCACCCGTTAATGCTTATAAAAATAACATGATAAACTCTCTCTCTAAACTCCCTCTCACTCAGTTTTTGTCGGAACATGGTGTGAGAAAATGACTAACGAATGATCTCTAAAAATAGAGAAATTAGCCGCGCGTCACTGACTGAACGCTAATCGGATGCGCATCACTCATTGCGCGCGCAGCTGGGATCTCGTGCCATCATCAGGCGCTCTGAAAAGTTCGTGGATAAAAGGTGCACGGCATGGTGCTGGGCAATACTAACAGATCTGCTGTCACGCAAAGCCACGGAGAAACTATGAAGTCCTTGATGGGCGAGGAGCGCGCGAGAGAGACAGGTGCAAGTTTGGAAACGTCTAACGGCATGATGATCTCTGAGGTCCTTATCCCTCGCCTATTCAAAATTGCGCACGAGTCTGGAGAGGTGGCAGTGGCTGCGGGCTCCGGACCCTTGGAAATGAAGCCCTCCAGCTCCCCGATCCTTCTGGAGATGATGGAGATGGCGAACGGCACGCGCTGCGTGGAGCAGATCCTTAGCTACGGAGAAGCCGAGAAGGTGCTGATCGGTGGAGTGCTGACCATGCTGACGCTCATCACCATCTGCGGGAACCTGCTCGTGGTCATCTCCGTGTGTTTCGTGAAAAAGCTACGGCAACCCTCCAACTATCTCATCGTGTCCCTCGCGCTCGCGGACCTCTCCGTTGCGCTCGCGGTGATGCCGTTCGTCAGCATCACGGACCTGATCGGGGGCCGCTGGATTTTTGGCAAGTTCTTCTGTAACGTGTTTATAGCCATGGATGTGATGTGCTGCACCGCGTCCATCATGACCCTCTGCGTTATTAGCATAGACCGGTGAGTTATTGAGTATTGATATTGTTAGTGATTATTGGTCATGATAATCAAGATCATTGATCATGAAAAATTATTTGGCAACACCTTACAATAACATTGTAAAAGTACATTGTTGTCATTAGTGAATATATTAGGTATCATGAACTAACAATAAACAAATTTTACAGTATTTATAATTTTGTTAATATGAATTTCTACATAAACCATTTTAACATTTAATTCAAGTACATTTTCAATTATATTATACAACATTAAATTTAAATTATACAACATTTATAATTTAAATAATTTAGAATGGAATAACTTTTTTCCTAATCTATTATGAACAAACATGAATTAAGAATGAACAACAGTGTATTTATAAATTAGTATTCTAGATTAATAAGCTTAATTTAAATAAATATTATTTTAAAATAAGCCATTATTCATGTAAATGAATATTAATAATTATATATTAATAATTATAATTCTATCTAGAAATCTGTTGTTAGTTTCTAAAACATTAACTAATGTTAAATGCCTGTAAGTTTTATTTTTCTGCTTTGAACTTCTGTGTGGCAAGAATTGTTTGTGAAATGCAGTGTTGCAGAAATTGATTATTTGGGTCTTGACTGTTTTGATCAAACCAGTCAAGAAACTGAATAAAGTCTATATCAAATAGCTAAAAACCTATGGCACAAAATAGTTCATGACATATTTGTTATAACATATAGCTGAAGCTTTTTTGTCATGATAATATGACTTAAAAAAGTCCTGTCTTCTTAGTTATCTATGTATTTTCCCTCCATCACAGGTACCTTGGCATCACCAGACCCCTAACTTACCCAGTGAGGCAGAACGGCTGGCGTATGGCCAAAATGGTGCTCTCTGTATGGCTGCTTTCTGCGTCAATCACCTTGCCGCCAGTCTTTGGCTGGGCGCAGAACGTGAACGATGACCGCGTGTGTCTGATTAGCCAGGACTTTGGCTACACCATTTACTCTACAGCTGTTGCATTTTACATCCCCATGACTGTCATGCTGGTCATGTATAACCGCATCTACCGTGCCGCCAAGCTCAGCGCTGCCAAACACACCATCACTGGCTTCCCTCGTGCAGGTCAGGGGGAGGAAGAGGAGGATGAGGTGGAAGGAGCAGAAGGGAAGGAAAAACACGTGGAAGTGGATTGCGTAACCATTGGAATCAAGCTGCAGAGGGAAGTGGAAGAGTGTGCGTGTCTGCCTCGACTCCTGCGAGGAGTCGGCAGGAGAAGCTCGGACCGCAGGAGCATCTCCATATTTAAGCGGGAACAGAAGGCGGCGGCCACACTCGGGGTTGTGGTAGGAGCGTTCACCGTCTGCTGGCTTCCATTCTTTCTCCTCTCCACTGCCCGCCCCTTTATCTGCGGGACAGAGTGTAGCTGCGTCCCTCTGTGGGTGGAGAGAACGCTGTTGTGGCTGGGCTATGCCAACTCACTCATCAACCCTTTTATCTACGCTTTCTTTAACCGCGACCTGCGCATCACCTACCGAAGCCTGCTCAGCTGCCATTACCGCAATATTAACCGCAGACTGTCGGCCGCTGGCATGCATGAGGCCCTACGCCTGGTGGAAAGACCGGAGGTGGTTGTCTCTGGGTGACCTGAACTGTGCACATGACATAAAAAGTTTGAAAGTCAGCATTTGCACAGGAACTCACAAGCCTAAATGGTCATGATGGCATTAAGGATTGTGTTGTGTTTGGACAGTACCTTCACAGTCCAAAACAGTGGTCAAATTAGACAGAGACGTGCATTATGGTCTCATCTTTACTGACATAGGAACACAATCACTGGCTTTCCTTAAGTAGAACAAGAGAGAAAAATGCATATAGCTGATGTATCACATAAAGTCCGGCTTCTGTTTCAATTCCAGATATTCTAAAACAAGAAATATATATATATGAATTTATATACAGGACATGCTTATATTGCACCGGTGTCGTGATTCTGGATACACAGATCAATAGAACTGTAGGGAGAAATCTGTTTAGATTTACCCATTCTTTAAAACAGAAAACCACTCAGCTCGAGCTTTAAAAATGTATATTGAGCCATGAGAAACTCCTTTGTCAACTGTCAGCACCTGTTAGTTCACTAAGTGTGATTCATCTGTGTCTGAATCTTGAGCCTTTGTGCTAAACACAAGAAAAAACATTTCTATTTTCAGTCTGCACACGCACACTCTGTATAAAACCACAAATTGTTTTATGCGTTGATGGAAAGCACATTAAAGCACAGATCTAATGTCAGCTAAGCTTCTTTCTGCAGCTGTGGTTAAGCCAAAAGGAACAGGATGTAATCTGATCACAGATCAGTAATTAAAGGGATTCTGATGAGATTGACTCTGCATGTCTCTTTTTTTGTAGGCAGCTATTTATAGTTCGATTCTGCTTAGATCTTATGATTAGATTGTATGTCACTCTTCGTGAGGTTCACTCTTTTGTGTTCCTCACAATTACTTGTGCATAAAAATATCAACAAATTTGTAATGACTTTTGTACTCACTGTATGTCTGCCTGTGTAAATATTAAAAGCAGATGCACAAAAATGTAAAGAGACCTATTCAATGTGTTTTTATTTTAAGTAGATGTTTTAATGTCACTCCTTGTACATATTTTCCTAAACGAGTTGGAATAAATGATGAATGAATTATGGATTTTGGGGAAATTCTTGCATTTACACCTTTGAATCAACCTCAGAACATTGCCAGATCTATAGAAAATTGCTGCCCAGTTATCTCACTCATTACAATTTTTTCCCATTAGGATGCCATTTCTATGACTTCACCTTGAATATTGAATACTTCCAGGCAATAAGGATAAGTGAAGGATAGCGGGAGAAGGGAATGAAACCAGAAGCAAAGTGCAAGGGAGGTGTTCCCATTCACTTAGAATCACTAAAGCACTTATTATGATTTAAATCTAATTAGTTGCCCAGTCCTTGAGGCCCTGCTAGGAATTCTATTTTAAGGGTCCAGTGTGTCTACCTGTGACAGCTACCTGCCGCTGGTGAAAAATCCATCCACAGAGAGGATGCACTTCTGATGATGATGGACCTAATTTCACACCGGTGTTTCACTCAACATGAATCTGCTCTGTTCCAGAGCAGTATTGTACGAGCTCCTGCTGACACATTGAAATATTTTTTGCCTACTGTGCTTAAGAAGTAAAATAACATAAAGGCTGAAGCCACAGTGGCAGATAGACTGGAGGACTGTAAAATTATAGGTCAGAATAATTCCCTCACATTTCTCCCAACCGTGAAAATCCTTTCAGCTGTAAGAGCGAGAGAGGTAGTAATCACCTGCGTCTTTCTTTGTTTATTTTTTTATTACTTGTCTAAATTTCCTTCTTTTCCACTGACATTTAGGCGTTCTCTCCATCCATCATGACACCTCATCAGTGATGAGATTTATTGCAGATTATTGACTTTCCATTTTTCCTTATGAACACTAATCTTAGATTTTTTTTGTGCATAAATTAATTACATTTGGAACCAACCTAGATAATAATTCTGAAAATCACATTATGGTTAGCTAAATTATTCCACTGAAATACCTTTAAAATTTTCTGTGAAGCTAATTTGAATCCTTAGCACTCACACTTTGTCAACTTTTTAGTGTTCATCATTCAGAGCAGAATGGATAATAATCATAATAATACAATTTCCTCTTGCTTTCCTCTCGTCTTGCTGTAGAGGTTGCAGTGGGTTGTTGAGCTCTCTTTATGTGATTTCTGTGAAAAATAGATACGTCTACATTCTTCATCAGTCTGCATGCCATTTACATATAAAGTGGCTCAGACTTGTGTTGGTCACAGAAATTGCTCAAACTACCTGCTGAGAGAAAGCGAGAGAGATGAGAGCACTGAGAAGAAAATAAAAATAACAAGAGACTTCATCTGTGAGCATTCTGTGCACTTGAGACTGATTAGCTCATACTTGTGTTTGACTCTGCTTTAAAAAAGTAATAAATATTCAAGCTGGCTTATTTCACTACAACAGTAATCACAGACGCTAATCACAATTTGAGAATTTGCATTAAATACAACATTATTTAACAATCAGTGGCATTCAGAAAACAAAAATAATGAAATCTTTAAAGTAACATTCTGATTGTACTGTTTATCGAAAGGACTCATTGCCGCTTCTCCAAAATGTTACCTGTTACTCATCAAATGCCCTTTGAGGATGTCTTTTACACTCAGATTCACTCAGTTCTGTCTCACTGCTTCTGTCCATCACTCTTTTTTTCAGGAGGATGGCAAGCTGTTTCTAACTGCAGGGCTTCCAAGCTGCTCTGATTATGTGATAACCTAAGGACTGGCTAAATTGTCAGTGCAGGTAATTATTATAATGGTTAATGCAATTATGCCTATTTAATAGTAATAATACATGAGTGACTGTCTGTACATCTAGTTTCCATCAAGTTATGTTCCTCTGGAATAAGAACCAAAAGGCAGTGCAATGCAGAAAGTGTACATTAACTAAAGTCAACCTTTTCTGAAGGGTTACTCCATCCTAGTTCCATGCTTGTTTTGTTACATTTCTACACAGAATACTTGAAGCAAAGTTATAATCAAGAAAATAAAATTAACAAAGTTTCTATTAGTTTCTATCTATTTCTTATTTTCAAATAAGCGTGCTTAACAGTGGAATGTTTTTTCCCTGCAAAAAACAAACAAACAAAAAAACTGCAAATGATGTATTATTAGTAAGTCTATAAAGTATATATTCATCTCAGCTGGTTGGTTTGGTTCTTTATCTTATAACACTTTAATGGAGATTTTTTTAATGAAAAACGAATGGGAAAAATACTTCTTGTAACTTTTCATTTTCATTTCCCCCTTATAAATGCTGAAATGAAACAGCACAAAGTATATGAGTATTAAATGAGACAAGCTCTATTAATTTTATGATTGGCAATTTTTTCCCTCAACTAAACAGCCTTTTAATCCTTTTCTATGTAAACATGTAATAGATGGGCATATTTTACTATTTTAAGAAGTTTTTTAACCAGTGTGAAAAGCCCAAAATAATATTATTATACTGATTAATAACCATTCATGATAAAGGCCTGTATGATGTGTTCCTCACACAAATTACAAAACTGTTCATTATTTCATATTTCGGTCACACGCTTGAGGTATTCAACCAATCACAATGCACTGGATAGCTGGCCAATCAGCGTAGAACTGGCTTTTCAGAAAGGAGAAACAATAATGTACATTATGTGGAAAAAAATGTGTTTTTTGAACCTATCACCACATAAACACATTGCATCACACCAAATACACAAAATAATGTTCTTTTTAGCAATGTCATATGACCCCTTGAAGGTCTTAAAAAGTTTTAAATCACTGCAGAAAGTCAAATATTTAAAACTATATCTACACATCCTTGTTTTCCGTTTGAATGAAGTTGTTTTTTCTGAGCCCACTGGGAGATATTTGTTCTTGCTTTAATCATGAACTCCTTTCATTTTGATCAGTTTCGCAGAAAACAAGACTTATTACCTTGCCATTTTGCTTCTCAATTGGAAATGAATGCACATGGATTAAGACTCTGTTATGGATGGTTATACATGGTCAGTCAGAGAACAAAACATTATGTAAGTTAAAGAAATTGATCAGTGAGGTAGTTCATTGTCCAAAGTGTGAAAAATTGATGGGATGACGGATAATAATTGCCCACAGAAATGGGGAATACTAATATGGTGAGAGAGGGATGTGGGGTGGGGTCTTTCTTTCCCTCCATAATGTCCAAGTGTCCACCCACTTAAACAGAGCTTAGGCTGAGTGATGTTTATCCCTGAGGATGTGATTTATTTATTTATTTATTTTGTAAGATTCATTAAAATGTCATGGAGATTGTTTGAAAGTTGTATTCATTGTGTGCTTCCTAGACATCTGCATTAGGAGAACATACAGATAAATTGTGTTCCCTTCAATTTAGTCCTTCTGTACCTGGTCTTAAAAAACATGAGGCTGCCACTGCATGTTGACACTTGCCCGGTTACATGTGATCTTGGCACTCAGTGGGTAGGGCAATAAGCCTCTATGGTCAGATCCCTTCTGTGAGGCTGATTACAAAAGGCTGTGTTCCCCACAGCCATCACATAATCTCACAGCATGGACACAGGAAGCGCACATATATCCAAACACACCTACAGAGATCATCATCAGAAACATATGACCATATCGAATGAATGTAGGGCAGAATAACTTGAATGGAACACTGATGGCTGTTTTAGTGGGTTTGTAAGAGGAAGAAAAAGCTGTGTGGTTGCAACTGAATGTGAGCATTAGATGAACACTGTCTGAAGACAAAGGTGAAAACTGAGAAATACAGAACAACAATAAAACAATTGTTGTAAAGTTGTAAATAAAACAAAGATTACTGAAGTACCTTGTATAGGAAAATACTGTTTTCAGTCTACTTCAAAATGTATCATTTGATTCAATGCTTTTCTTACTTTTTTGTAATTATTTGATTTATTTTCTAACAATTTCTGAGTGAAATTTGTTTTACAGTACATCCTTTTTTTTGCAGTGTAGATATTTAAATTTTCATATGGCAAGCACATGCAAGACTATGCAAAACTCACTGCCATGATTATAAGTGGTTGCTAGTGTGTCTTTGCTGAGTGGTTACTTAAAGTCAAGTCAAAAGATCCCATCCCCAAATCTAATATTCTTTTGCCAAGATATGGCTCAAGTCGTTTCTCCTTCAGTGCAAGCATGAGATTTTTTCAGGAGAAAGTCATAATACTGGTTTCTTATTGGACATTTTTACCACACAAATTGTAATATTTGAGTGCTCTTTTTTTTTTTTAAACCATAACCCCAACTATAAGCAATAGTAAAGTTGATGTCTGCCTGACCAATAAAAAGCACACAGACTGTAAGTCCCATTATAGTATCATCTTACTATAGGCTATATCTGGTATACGAAAAAGATTATTGACAGAAAATAACTGTGTGTGTGGAATATCCAGGGGGAGGGGGGAGGTTGGGCAGAAACACAAGTTGGTTAGAGAAGAAGAGTATTTATATCTAATGCTTATATCAGATGATGCCAGGGTTATTTTTATAACACAGGAAGACTCTTTTGTAATATTATATATGCATTTTGAATTTGCTGACCAGATCTCTGAAATATGCCACAAATGTTCATGCACATGCCCATATGTTCTTCAGATGTCTCTGTGCATGTAATTGATGCATATTAATAGAGTATGTTAAGATATATAAGAGTATATTAATTCCATATATAGATTCCAGTTGTCCTGTTTATCTGTACTGGCTAAATGTTGCAGATATGATTGTACACATAATATCTTTAATAAATCAAATTAGAGAATAAGTATCTGAAAACCAGATACAGATCTGCAGGAACCCTCTTTAAAATTTAGTCAGACCTAATAACCAGAAGTACAACTTTGCAGTTGGTTTGATGATGCCTCAAAACCAATGTTTTACACACACACACACACACACACACACACACACACACACACACACACACACACACACACACACACACACACACACACACACACACACACACACACACACACACACACACACACACACACACACAAACCTTTTCACACATGGTCCAATACATAAATCTGCAATAACACCAAATCTGTGCCTGTGAGAACACAGAGACAGAAAAGTACATGCAAAAGCTGTCCTGTGAGAAGATGAAATGGTGGAGAGTGCTATAATTACTATATGTTCCTTTTTTGCCATTACTTTAAACCCTCAGACAAAAATAGCTGTCACTGGTGTAGTAACCTTTTTTAAAAGGTAAAACCTGCATATTAGTGTCTTAATGTTACATATTAATAAATTTTTTTCCCCTGACTGTACTGTAAAGATTGCAAAACAATTTTTAATCAAAATCTAAAATAGAATCACAATCACATAAAATAAGCACCTGAAAGGAAACATACATGTCTTATATTGCAGAAAAAAAATCTACATATGATATTATCAGAAAAAAAAACTGATATGCCTTTTGTCAAAAACAAAAAACAAATCAGTCACATGACCATTTGCACAATGACTACTTAAAAACATCCTTAAGAACAAGATTTTACTATGAGATAAACCGTAATGTATATCAACACATCTTTGCTATCAGTATCTTTACATCATGCCTAGACTCTTAAAAATAAAGGTGCTTCACGATGCCATAGAAGAACCTTTTTGTCTAAATGGCTCCATAAAGAACCTTTGACATCTGAAGAACCTTTCTGTTTCACAAAAGGTTCTTTGTGGTGAAATAAGGTTCTTCAGATTATAAAAAGGTAAGAAAGAAATGGTTCTTTAAAGAACCTTTGACTGAATGGTTCTTTGTGGAACCAAAAATGGTTCTTCTATGGCATCGCTTGAAGAACCTTTTGAAGCACCTTTATTTTTAAGAGTGTAAGCAGGTTTTATTAAAATCATTAATTAAATGTTTAATATCCATTAAGGTTCAGGTTTAGAGTAGACTATTAAAATGATTTATTGGCTTACACACACACACATACACACACAGGCTGAAAGTAAATGGATCTCAATAGATGGGTTTCTCTCTAAAGCCAAGCGGATTAACTTAATTAATCCCGTCAACAGCATAACTATAGCATATTCTTTGCAATTTAAGGTTAAACAGGTTTCTATACTTCAAGACTGAATGTTTTCTGGAAATCCTTCACTATGAAGCCTTTGAGCAATTTAAATGTCTGCCAGAAAGTTTTTTTTTGATTAACCAGCGGTGTGGTAAAGAGAGTGGCATATACTGAAAATGAGGTTTAGGCTCACACACCTTTCCCTAAATATTTCCTTTTACTCATTCCTTAACATGTTGTTCTTCTCTATTCTCCTCCATTCCCTATTTTCTAATTTTCATCGTGCCCCTTTCTGCCAAAATCTGGGTTTGCAATCTTGATTAAGTCGCTCAGAATAAGTCCACTCCACTTCCTTGCCTCCATCAGGGCTGACGGTGCAGGTCTTAGGGTATGCTGATGACAGCTTTATTGTGCTATTAAATGATCCTGCATAAATCAACAAACTTATGAAGGAAAGGAACAGAAAGAGAGAGAGAGAGAGAGAACTGTACAATTTTACTGTCATGTGACCATGTATTCTGTAACCACCCATCATTTCTCCCAGACTGTGAAAAGGAGAAACACATTGGGACAATGGAAGGCACCATGGCCGTAGCCAGGGTTTGAAAATTAGTGTGGTCTGGGTGGGAATTGCGTTATAATAACCCCACTCATTATATACACTAAACACTTTAAAAGAGACAGATATGTGGATATTTGTGAAAAAAAGTTTTCTCTGTTTTGGAGGAATGAGCATTGTTAAATTATATCACATTGCATCATTACTTTAGGATAGGGCTATATCATTTTATCAGTTGTGTATTATTCATTCAGCAATACATAGGCCTATTACTGTTATAGTTTTCATCAATAACCATTGCTACATAGATGATCACTTTGTCTAGTGCCCTTATGAATGTTGCTGGCACGATTTAGTGAAAATTTAACTACAATATGAAAAAGCATAGACGTAACATACTTGTTCTACAGATCTCTGCACTAGTGTTATATGCTACTGATTTGATAGCATTGATAACGTTTCTGACAGATAATATCATGATGTGTGTTTTTTTTTGCAGTTTGCCTTGCCGAATGTGGTATCCTGTCAGCAATAACAGGTATGTGGGCGCTTTTGCTTACCATCAGTTTAAGTTCTGGCAGTGTTGCCAGATATTGCTACGAAAACAAATAAAAATAAATAAATAAAAATATCTTTCCACCTGTAGTCACTAATAGGCAACAAACTCTGTTTAGTCTGTTTTTAGGAAGGCTACAACTTTGGTGTTCAACATATTGTTCAGAAATGCAAACAATTAAATATTGAAATTTAAACTTACACTGAAAAAAGTTTTTCAAGCAGTACTTCATCCAATTAATAATTTGTCTTTCAATTCAATTTACCATTATTTGTTTTATTTTTTCAAGTAATTTTTTTAGTTCAAAACATTGATAAATATAAATATTTTTCATTAATAGCTCAACTAAGACATATTTGTTTTGACGAATGTAAAATATCAGGTTAGATTAACTCATATTATTTAGTTTATATCATGACCACGCCTCCTCACACTGCTGCTGCGAGTCCGTTAACGACACCATTTTGTCACAGTAATGTGATTGTGTGTGAATTCAAACAAGCTGTGGATAAGAAGGTGGAAACTTTTTTTTAGGTGTATGGACGTTATTTTCCTTTTGCAATTTTTCCGCAAGTGCAATAATTTGACGACCACGTTTAATAGACATGGCTGTTGTTTGAAAAATTAAGTTTAAAGTAATTAACGATATAAATACAAAAACAGATGAATATACTTCTGTTCTATCTAGGTTCAGAGCCCTCTTAACGACTATCTTGTTTTTGAAGGAAACTATCTTGTTTTTTCCACCTTAAAACACATCTCTTCCATCTTTATTTGACCCTCTGACTTTTGCACTCACTATTCTAATTCTATTTAAAAATAAATAAATAAATCTAACTACCTTTCTAATATTTTTGTATTCTATCTATTTTCTTTTCATTTATTATAAAATTATAAAAAAGACCTCTAACACTAGCTTGCTCTATTCTTTTTCTATTCTATCTGTTTTCTTTTTATTTATTATATTATTTAAAAGCCCTTGCTACGTGTACTGCGTTTAGGCTAACTGAGACTTGTTATAGCACTTATATATCATTGCTCTTTTGTTGTTTTTGATTGCTTCCATTGTGCTCATTTGTAAATTGCTTTGGATAAAAGCGTCTGCTAAATGACTAAATGTAAATGTAAATGTAAATGAAGGAAGAAGAAATGGAAGAGATGCTTTGGAAGTGTAAGTATGGCCCTCATTGCTGAAAAGAGAGCACAGCTAACGCCATATAAACATTATCCCCCGGATTCACAGACAAGTTTCAGACTAAAATGCATGTTCAAGCTCTCTTGACTGAAAATATCTTGTACTGTCACATCTTTAAATATGTCAGTGCCATTGTTGTGTCTCAAGATGCACACCAGTAAAGTTCTTATGGCATTTTTATAGAAGTTATTTAAATATCCTGATTTAACCAAGGACTAGTCCTGGCTTAAGAGAAGCCCTGCTGTGAAACCCTGTATGTTCATACATGGAAGTTATACAAGAATGAAACAATGTTGTTGTTCACATCAGACATGTACATACATTTAAATGACTTTATGCACTAAAATGTACACTTATGCCACCTCACAGCAGAACTCCAGATCAGCACTATGTCATGTGAGTTAACTGAGACCTGTTCTGAGGAGGATCACTTTATTGACAGGTACACTGCACAATTAAATGTAAACCCTTAAGTCAGATGCCCTTATAAAGACTGTAACTTTAATGTTTGATCTTCACAGAAAAGTTGTAAACAAGCCTGACATCACCCACATCACCACCCGTTTTTACCTAAACCAGGTATGTATAAGTGCATTCATCCCATGTTGTATTTGCCATAAATACAAGATTCAAACTTGGAAAAAGAATTCATGTCATTTACTCATAATTACCATCTGTAATCTGGGAATTTTCTGTGAGCTTCTTCTTGTATCACGTGACTGTACCTGACTGCTGCAGATTAATTTAGGCATCAATAGTGTTGCCATAGAAACGCACAGTTCCCGGTCCAAGGACATGAACAGCAATAAGTATAACATGGTGTGAACACAGCATATGATCTTGAATATTTGACAACAGCATTATTTACTGATTTGATAATGTCTTTATCGATCTGTTTCTTCCTCTGTTAGGATGCAGCTGACAAGACAGACTCCAGTAAGAATCCTCAGCGTTGATCAAGCAAGTCCACATCTAACACATCTAGAGTGGGAATCATCTTGGAAGAAAACTTTGTAATGGATGAACCGACCGATCTCAGGCTTCTATGTCCATTTTTTTAGACTGATTTATGCACTGCACCTGGACTAAGTGTTTGAAAAGCATTTTTATATTTTATTCAGCAGGTAATGCTCAACCTTGGAAAAGATGAGTTAGCACCTAAAATTCAGTACTGCCAATATTTTGGAATAAAACCATATAGTTTTGATGCCGTTTGTTGTGATTTTGAGATAATATGTTTTATGTTAGTTTGTTAAACTAGTTTTTTCATGTTTAGGGTAATGATTTCACATCTATATTTTTTAACTTGAGCCAATGAAAAAATAAACAACTTGACCTAAACAATATTTTTTTATGTCTATGAATGCTATAAAAAGAAATTTCTTAAATGAGAATTTTTGTTTTGATTAAATCTATATTTTTTTGTTTGAATCAAAAATAGAATTTCAATTAACTGACTTTCTTCAACAAGAAAAATATACTTTGTGCCAAGTTTTATAAAATAGTTTTCGTTGACATAGAAAATATTGTTTAGGGTAAGTTATTTATTTTTCATTGGCTCAAGTTATAAAATATAGATGTGAATCATTACCATACTTTTTTTTTTTAATTGGATGAATGAAACATTTTTTTCAGTTCAATTTTAGAAAGCCGAGTCATTACTGACGAAAACAAACAAACTAACAACTTATTATTAATTCAGCAGATCAACCACTGACTAATGTGGAATAAGTATCTGAAAACCAGATACAGATCTGCAGGAACCCTCTTTAAAATTCTGTCAGACCTAATAACCAGAAGTACAACTTTGCAGTTGGTTTGATGATGCCTCAAAACCAATGTTTTACACACACACACACACACACACACACACACACACACACACACACACACACACACACACACACACGGTCCAATACATAAATCTGCAATAACACCAAATCTGTGCCTGTGAGAACACAGAGACAGAAAAGTACATGCAAAAGCTGTCCTGTGAGAAGATGAAATGGTGGAGAGTGCTATAATTACTATATGTTCCTTATTTGCCATTACTTTAAACCGTCAGACAAAAAAGCTGTCAGTGGTGTATCAACCTTTTTTTAAAAGGTAAAACCTGCATATTAGTACCTAATTTCCCCCTGACTGTATTGTAAAGATTGCAAAACAATTTCAATCAAAATCTAAAATAGAGTCACAACCACATAAAACAAGCACCTGAAAGGTAAATACATGTTTTGTATTGCAGAAAAAAAATCTACATATGTTATTAGAAAAAATCTGATATGCTTTTTATTTTGTCAAAAACAAAAAAAACAAATCAGTCACATGACCATTTGCACAAAGATTACTTAAAAACATCCTTAAGACCAAGATATTACTATAAGATAAACCAGAATGTATGTCAGCACATCTTTGCTATCAGTATCTTTACATCATGCCTAGACTCTTAAAAATAAAGGTGCTTCACGATGCCATAGAAGAACCTTTTTGTCTAAATGGCTCCATAAAGAACCTTTAACACCTGAAGAACCTTTTTGTTTCACAAAAGGTTCTTTGTGGTGAAAGAAGGTTCTTCATATTACAAAAAGGTAAGAAAGAAATGGTTCTTTAAAGAACCTTTGACTAAATGGTTCTTTGTGGAACCAAAAATGGTTCTTCTGTGGCATCGCTTGAAGAACCTTTTGAAGCACCTTTTTGAAGCAGGTTTTATTAAAATCATTAATTAAATGTTTAATATGCATTAAGGTTCAGGTTTAGAGAAGACTATTAAAATGATTTATTGGCTTACACACATACAGTCTGAAAGAAAATGTATCTCAAAAGATGGGTTTCTCTCTAAAGCCAAGTTGATTAACTTAATTAGTCCCGTCAACAGCATAACTATAGCATATACTTTGCAACTTAAGGTTTAACAGTTTTCTATACTTCAAGACTGAATGTTTTCTGCCTTGCCGAATGTGGTATCCTGTCAGCCATAACATGTATGTGGGCACTTTTGATTACTATCAGGTTAAGTTCTGACAGTGTTGCCAGATATTGCTATAACAACAAATAAAAAATAAATAAATACAAATATCTTTCCACCTGTAGTCACTAATAGGCAACAAACTCTGTTTAGTCTGTTTTTAGGAAGGCTACAACTTTGGTATTCAACATTTAACAATTAAATACTGAAATTTAAACTTAATTTGTTTGGTTTTATGTTGTTAAAGTTAACTTTAAGAAAATAAATATGACTGTCTGTAATAGAAAACTATTAAATTGGTTTTTAAATGACTATTTATTTCACATGGGTTTGAATCAGATTCGGTCAGATGGTCATTTTACACCCAGATGGTGTATCTTACCCACTGACTCGACTCGGGTCAACTTACTTCAAACCCAGGGCAAACTGAGCTTCTTTATAAGAAGCCATATTTTTAGAACCCTTTGTCATAGATACATTCTGATCATTTAAAATTATATGAATACTTTCATTAGGATAGATACTTTCATTGTACTTCTGCGTCATTTTCCCTTATTTTGAGGACCACATAAGTATAAAGTGGCTAATCTTACCCTACTCTCTCCTATAAGTATTAGACATTTAATTTAATATTTTACAGCATAAATCTATATTATATACTAATAAACAACTAATTTATATAATTTATACTATATTTTTAACTATTTATAATCCTAGCCTACTATTAATATGGTGTGTTATAGATTACTAGTAATACTTTTTTTTTTTTTTTTTTGTCTACAAAGTGTGCCAGCAACAGCAAATTTGGTGTTATCTATATTAGATCTGATGAGGTACAGTAATTTGATTAGACATTCTAATTCTAAGAACATGGATATTTTTTACAACAATTTTAGAAGGCTGAGTCATTACAGACAAAAACAAACTACCAACTTATTACTAATTTAGCCGATCAACCACTGACTAATGTGGAGAGTAATGCATCTACCTGTTAATGTAACGACCTTCGGGTGGTCTCCACTCTCCAGGGAGCGGGCACACAGATAGTGAGTGATGCTATGGAGCGGCGGGAAACACGGAGTGGATTAGTGGAATCAGCGGATCTTTAGTGGAGCGGTAACAGACAGCTTGGAGCTGGGGTGATGGGGGATTGGTGAGAGGGGCAACTCAGCCGATGAGGGCAAAGGGGCAATGGCTCTAGCCTCCGAGCCACCCCCCTGTGCACGGCCCTGAGATGAAAATGATTCCTCATACTCACTGAACCACTATTTCACAAATTGAGCCTGGTGAATCTTGGCACTGTCATCCTGGAATATGGACGTGGGTATGTTTTCCAACATGGTTGTTTTAGAAGTATAAAGCTACACACTGCATCAGTTATGGTTAAAAGAACTGCTGCAAAACATAGGCTATAACATGCCAGAAACTGCAATCACTAATCACTAAGCAATCACTGTTAATCACTGCAATAATGTTCCAATCCTAAACTCTTCAGTATTTGCTTATTTAAATCCAAATGGAGACCTTTTTTGCCATGCAGTGTATTTCAAATCGCAAACAAATGACTGTAATGAGCCATGTCTTTTTATTTATCAAAAAACAGTGCATGTTTATTTAATAAATCGTTTGGACACACACCAAGTCACGATACTGCTCTGGAAGACTCCAACTTATCCTTCACTGAATTAACTCAACTCGCTACAGAATCAGCATATGACTCATTTACCGAAGTGTGAATTTTCATGTTTTCATTACCTTTAATGATCCATCTTAAAGGGGTCATATGATGTGATTTCAATTTTTCCTTTCTCTTTGGAGTTTTACAAGCTCTTGGTGAATAAAGAAGATCTGTGAAGTTGCAAAGACTAAAGTCTCAAATCCAAAGAAATATTCTTTATAAAAGTTGTCCACACCCCCCTGAAACGGTTCGTTCTAACACCCCCCCACATCTCTACGTCAGTATGTGGGAAGATTTGCATAACACCGCCCAAATGTTCACACAAAGAAAGAAGGTATACCTTTTATTCTCATTGTAGTATTGTTGTTGCCGCCTCCATGTCATATAGACGCTGTGTGTTTCACTGTGAAAGCGAAACTACTTTGTTTGGCCTTCCAAAAGAGGATGATATCCGCTTCGTCATGCCTGGGGCTGATCCGTGCTGGTCGCTGAGAAAATACATCAACTTTGCACTGTGGATCGCCGAATCGGCTTTCACCGTGGACGAAGAGGGGTCCAGCCCGGGGTTGTCACATTTGGTTGCTGCAAGACCAAGGTACGCTCCTTTGTAGAATCCACCTGCCACACTGTTCTCAAGCTGCCCGCCTCTGCTCACTCAAGGCTGCGGTGTGTGAGGCTGTTTTGTTGAGAAAGCGAAACTACTTTGTTTTTGCCTTCCAAAAGAAGACACGACTACAAATCATGTTTATATCACGTTTATAATGGGTTTTATGTTTATGTCTCGTCGATTCGGCGGGACAAGGAATCACAATATGTTAAGAGGCGTAACATTTCCGTCACACGCTTGAGGCATTCGGCCAATCACAACACACTGGATAGCTGGCCAATCACAGCACACCTCGCTTTTCTTTTTTTTTTTTTATCTTTTTTTCTTTTTCTTTTTTCTTTTTTTTTATTAATGCCAAGGTACCAAAGATACAAAAACAGATAATATCACCGTTACGTGCAAAGAGGTGACATTACATGCAAAGCACCATTTATAGACATATGCAACAGTAAATAAATAATACAAAACAAAAGCTTTAACAAAATAAATTAAAAATATTAAATTAATTAATTGTTTTAAAAGCTTTAAGATTCTTGGAAGATGAAATAGTTTGGATATACTGTTGAACCTCTTTTTCAAAAACAATATATAAAGGATTTTGACGAGTGAATTTACTGTGGTGAATATGAGATTTTGCAAGAAGTAATAATAGTTTAATAATAAAATATTCATTCATATTATCTTTTTGTATATTAAAAAAGCCAAACAGTATATCCTTAAAAAGCAGAGAGAAACCCTGGAGCACAATGCGATTGATAACATTAGAGAATTCAATCCAAAACAGCTGTGTGTGAGGACAATCCCAAAAGATATGCATATCAGTTTCATTAGGGTCACCACAAAAAGAACAGCTTGTATCTATTTCTGATTTAAACCTTTTCAAAAACACTTTAGCTGGGTAAAATCTGTGTAACAATTTGAATTAGATTTCTCTAACCTTGTTAATTATGTATTTGGAAGACAGAGTACATACTTTTTTCCAATCAATATGATCAACCACATTCTTCCAATAAGACATCACATATGGAGTTGTTACAAGCTCCTTTTGAAAAAGTGATCTAATCTTATAGTTACGTGATGAAGGAGGTGACAAAGAGCATAGTTTTCCTACTGGGATTTCAAATGGGTCTAAAGAAATGGATAAAGTGCTGGATGATCTAACAGAGTCCCCTAAAAGCATAACAGCTCCTTTAGGAATAGTGTCCATGACAATGGAGAATTCTTTGGGAGTTACTGGAAAATTAAATTTACATAAAAATTCTTTGTAACTTAAAAGAAGACTTTCTGAGTTAAATAACTGGGAAACAATCAGAATGTTTTTTCTCAAACCAATTACTTAAAAACAAAGATTTTCTCTTATATACAATGTCTTGATTGTTCCAAATGATTGTTTTTTTAAACCTTAAACCACATTAACACATTTCAAACACATTTTCAACACCAAGTACACAAAATAATGTTCTTTTTAGCAGCATCATATGACCCCTTTAAAAAGCTCTTTGTTCCTAAGGCACTTAAATCAGTTAGGTGAATATAGGAAACACACACACAATACTGTATAACAATATTATAGGATACGAGAAAGTGAGAATTGATTAGCAGCCAGAATGAACTATTAAGGGGATTCCCTGAGGGGCTGATAGTTTGAGACACTTTTGACCTACAGTAGAAATCTTTACATCGTACAAGATCGACCAGCCCAACTTAAACACTCACATCTGAGAAGATACTTCAAAAATTATTTCATTCCATATAAGGCTTCTATTGACTGACCTAAAGAGGGGCAATTTAAGACAGAAACAGTGTTTTGGTGCCTGCTGTGTGTCCCGTTTATGCTCTGTAGAGCATGGCAAATGAGCATGTGAACACAGAAATCAGACAAAATGCTCAACGTTAACCTCAAAAGGACTACAAAACATCTGAATAATAATAATAATAAAAAAATACAAAAAAGGGAGAAAGAACATATGGTTCTCACTCATGCTCTTTATTTAGCTGTAAAAATGAAAGAAATGGAGTGCCATTATGTTAACTTAAAGGTCAAAGCATCAGTGGTAATAAACCTTTATAGCAGACGGTCAGTTCTGAGCAGACAGCCATTACTGATCTGCTGCACCAGAACTGCTCCAGGCAGTTTGTCTATAAAATGTCGCATGCCATTCACCACTGGCCACAGTTTCAACCATGCTGACAATCCCAGAATTAAGGTTAAACCATTATTTTATAAATTAAATTGTTATGACAGCCCTTAAAGGAATAGTTCACCCAATAATGAGTATTTGCTAAAAAAAAAAAATGAACACACCCTCAGGCCATTCAGGATGTAGATGAGTCTTTATCAGAACAGAATTGGAGAAATTTTAAAAGTTTCATGACAATGCGACATGATAAATCCATGACAGCAAACTGATGCCTCGTTTGTATTTGTGATGTCCTGACACAAAGTACAAATGATTTGCAATGGTCGCTTTGTCTCATCCAGTATAGACAGACTTCAGCTGTTTAGCGGTGCGACATGACAACATCTTGGATGGCATAAGGGTTAAGTAAATTAAGCAAGTTTTTATTTTTGGGTGAACTGTCCCTTTAAAGCGACTGATCTGACAGGCACAATTACACAAGTACAATTCTTGACAGTTTTATCTGGATTTAACACTTCTGGATTTGTGCAACTATAATTCTCATTTAGAAGGCCTTATTCCCTGCAATAATGAGTAACACTGGATTTTTACAATCAAACAAATGCAATTATATCACACCATTAGAGTCTCGTTTTAACTGGCCAGACGGAAATCTGTGTTTTTGTTGTCTGGCTGCCATTTTAGTTAAACTGCCTTTTAAATCCTTTTAAACATTAATTATGTCTCTGTGGTCTGAGAACAAAAGAAAAATCATGGCCAACTGGCAAAATACCACCCTGGAAAAAAAGCAGAATTATTCTTTTGTACTTCCTTTTTTTCCCCAAAAAGAACAAAGTTGGGCTTTAATTAAGACCAAAAGTTGATTCCATTGCAGAAGTTCAATTGGAATATAGTTGTGCAGCAGAAGTGGTAAAATAGGTTTGAAGGTGTTATTTTATGCTTGTCTGACCTTATACAACTTCATTCATTTAATATTCTACTTTCATTTTAAAGATTTGACTAAAACACATACAGTACATGCCATTCGGTTTGGACCAATTTTTTTATTAATAAGCAAAGACATTTTAATGTTAAAAAAGATTTCTAATCCAAATAAATACTGTTATTTTGAACTTTCTATTAATCAAAAATCCTAAATAAAATGCATCATTTACACAAAAATATTAAGCAGCACACCTAATTTCAACAATAACAGTAAGAAATGTTTCTTGAGCACCAAACCAGCATATTAAAATGATTTCTGAAGAATCATGTGACACTGAAGACTGGAATAATGGCTGTTGAAAGCTTTGCGATCATTGGAATAAATTACATTTCATAATATATTAAAGCAGGAAACAATTATGTCAAAATGTAATAATATTTTACAATAACACTGTTTTTACTGTATTTTTGATCAATTAAATACAATTTTTGAATAGTATTTTTAATCAAATTAATACAAGCAACCAAACGTTTCAGCAACATATTCAGGGAGGATGGCTCTCCAGCATGCGGCTCTGGTCTGATCAGACTCTTAAAACAGTGTTAATTTACCTGAGCTAGGGGTTGGGGGAAGAGTTATCGAACAACATCTGAATGAAGTGAGGGGGAAAATGAAAGGTGATACAGAGTTTGTTATCTTTCTGGGTCATCTTTGCAGTGACGACCCTAGCTGCTTCGTACATTGAGACACAGACTTGCTGAGTTCAGGCAAACTCCATTTAACTAATTAAAATGTGCCAGCCATGAGCCAGAGCTCAGATAATAGGAATTACAGCACCTGGCAAGACTTGTCTGTCTGTCTGTCTGTCTGTCTGTCTGTCTGTCTGTCTGTCTGTCTATCTATCTATCTATCTATCTATCTATCTATCTTTCCTCTACAGAATATCATGGTATTACAATTGTATTTGAAAAGTACTTTAAACCCAAACAGTGTTATCACCATTGCTTTTAAAATCATTAAACATTTCTAACATAGATTGATATGGTGGGTTGCTTGTGTGAGGTAATAAAAGGCCCAGCATGTACATTCAGTTATTAGACCAAACACACAACACCCTATACGTGATAAATCCATTATGTTTGGAGATGGTAAATACACAATGTCCAGAATCACTCTGAACTGTAGGGCACTGGAGGTGTGAAAAGTATGTAACAGCAGGTGCTAAATGCTTCTGAAACAATACACACACACACACACACACACACACACACACACACACACACGTCTGGTTCACTATCCTTCTGGGGACTCCCCATAGGCCTAATGGTTTTTATACTGTACAAACTGTAGTTTCTATTACCCTACACCAACCCTACACCTAATCCTACCCCTCACAGAAAACTTTGTGCATTTTTACAATCTCAAAATATGGTTAAGTAGGTACACACACACAAATGTGTCACTGCTGTGGGAAAGAATTAAAAGGAACCTAAGGACAGTAGCTGTGACCAGCCGTTCTGAAGAAATGCTCACATATGCTTTTATATAAAAATAAATAGAGGTCCACTTACATACAGTTCCAACCCACAGCAAATTCATTCACACGTAATTCATTATTTTTCTAAAGGCGTAATATGGACGTCTTTCAGTGTTGCGCCGCGTCTCGCGCATGAGCGTCAAGTGTACAAGAACAAGTGTTAAGTTAAAGGTTTTAAAAATATTTCTTTAAACATGCTATAATGACTTCTTTGATAGCAGCGCCACGTTTTTTTAAGAAATTGAACTTTTTAAATGAAAACTTAATAAATAAATTAAAATAAATTAAAAAATAAAAACGCACCTCGAATCCCTTTTATTTATTTTTTTCCGCAGTGCCATTAAAATATATTTAGGACTAAATTTAAGATTTTGTATTTAAATTACTTATAAAAATGTCCTTGCATATTTGCCAGTCATACATAGTCTAAATTAAAAAGGTTTACCAAAATGTATTTTATTTAAATAATATTTAATCATATATTTTATCAATAATCATTAAATAATCCTATCAATATGCATTTATTCAAATTGCTTAGAATCAGCATAAATCTGTTCATTGTGAAAACAATTAAATGTATTCAGTTAAAAAGTATGAACAAAATATTGCTTGCTATGGAACAAGCAACATTCAATTAGTTTAAATGTATGAGCTTGAAATAAATTAGATTTATTAATGATAAATCTCTTTTCTACCAGTTACTTTATGTGTGACTGACAAATATGCATCACATTAAGTTTGTAAAAATTTTTGATGTAAATTTTATATACAATTTAATTACAGAAATCTTAAATTAAGGCGGGCAGGTTTTTTTTTTCTTTTTCTGTACCTTGTGCCTTTTAATGCAAAAAAAAAAAAAAAAAAAAAAAAAAAAACCCACCAACCTCTGTTTGTGAACTCTGTGTGGGTGACCACTTATTTCACCACTGATCATTTTTTAAACACAGATTTTTATTTTGTTTCTCCATGTACAACCAAGATGTTTCACACTTCATTTGAACAGTACAAATTACAGTCACTCATCCTCCCCCTGGCACAAATAAGGCAAGATGGCACATGTGACGACAGAGCATCAATTTTCTCACAGTCTGAACGAATTGGTTGGATTTAAGCAATCAGATATACAAAGTGGAAATCTTCACCCAGCATTCCTCTTGATGAACTCAGTACTTTGTCTCAAACCTATTTAAAGCGCATCTCCTGATGAGGCCGAGCAATTAGACCCATCCCCACAGGCTCTCAATTCTTCTGTCTCTCTTCAGCACATGACGGAGTGCCAGGAAAGATAGAGCTTGCACTCTGCCTGTTTTTCATTTCAAATGATGTGGTAATTTACTGCCCTAAATTATAGGTATGGGAGATGATTATTACTGCATTGTTTACCAGGCCTGGATGCTATTGATCAGGCTGATGCCTCCCCGTCATTTTCAGAATGAGACAAAAAGAAATTAGGACAAAATAAAAAAAATGACTAGACTTTGTGTGTCAGTGCGTCAATTAAGTGACGCAATCAAATGACACGGACAATGACTCACTTTGCGCCAAAAACAAAACAGAGAAACAGTGACATATAACTCATGATTACAGTCTGTCTCATGACCCTACAACTAGGAAGCACATAAACGTCTATATGTACATCATGCACGTGTTCGGAAGTGGACTGGAAGGAAATGTTTATAAGGGCATGTAAAGAAAACAGACTGTGAGTGAAGTTCTTCAAACCCCGTTTCTAACATTCACAATTATGAAATCAGAGGAAAATTGCACTTCAATGACCTGCACAAGCACAGCTGGGCCGCACGTGGTTCATTTTGTATGTTTTTTTTTTTCCTCTTCATCCCTACTTCTTCCTCCTCCTCACACAGTCGGTTTTCACTCCTCCATTTTGTCTTCTCCACATGCTCCCACACTTTTGACACTATCAAAACCGTGATTCATCATTGCAAGCAGCCACCCCGTTCACATCCTGTCATTCTGAGCCAACAAAAGCATAGACCTGTTCCCAGTTCCTCACCCTTCCCCTCTCTCCTTTTATGCCATCTTAGATAAGGGCACGGGGCCATGCGCTGCGATCGGGAAATTCAATTACCCATCTGTTACATAAGTCTTTGTTCAGTAATTCAAATGAATAGTTCTTTGGGTGTCATTAGGCATCTGGCACACAGTTTTACTGACGTGGTAATGGAGAGCCTTTATCATGTGAATGGCACA
The DNA here is from genome assembly GCF_018340385.1 of Cyprinus carpio. Taxonomy (NCBI): domain Eukaryota; kingdom Metazoa; phylum Chordata; class Actinopteri; order Cypriniformes; family Cyprinidae; genus Cyprinus; species Cyprinus carpio. The sequence continues at coordinate 10,255,397 of NC_056588.1, read as the reverse complement.
TATTTATGGTACAAACTGTGACAGAGTGATACATACATAAACAAAAAATAAAAAATTGGGATGAAAAATTTAAATCACAAAAACGCTTGAACTTTTACTTTGTGCTATATTTTGTGTTTGTGTGCATTTTTATATCTTGAAAAGTAGGAAGTGGTTAGGGGCAAACAACAGTTTTGCATTTGCATGCAGGGCAGCATAAGCACAATGTAAACAAATAACCGTGGTTAAAGTATATAGCAATAGGAAACCTTGTGTCAAAAATGTGCAGTAGTGATTTCATTCTAACTCAAGCAGCAAAAATTTGTTCATTCTTCCATACATGAGCTTATGAAACTGTCCATCATCTCAACTTGCCATTAAAAGCTGCGGTAGTGTTAGTTCATTTCCAGGATAATATATTATGTGCCATATTTGATCTAAAGTAAAAAGACAATTTATAGATATCGCAAAGTGCATCAAATTAAAAGAAAAAATAAAAGAAAAAAGATTTTAAAAACTTGTTTGATTTAAAATACAAAACAAAAAAACAAAAAACAAATTCTTCCAGCTTATTTCATGGTCCTAGTACGAAGACGTTTCTTGATAAGGTTTTCACTCTCTTTCTCTTCTGGATTCCGGCCAATGATCTACATGGAAGGTCAAATGTCAACTGTCACTAAGAATGTTCATGTCATTTTAAGTTGAAATTCATTGTACACATTTACAGCGTAAAGTACACTACTTTTCAAAAGTTTGGGGTCTGTAAGATTTCTTTTTTCTTTAAAGAAATGAATGCTTATATTTAATATGGATTCAAGGATATTCAGGATAATAAGGATATTTAATTAAATTTAAATTTATGCATTTAGCAGACGCTTTTATCCAAAGCGACTTACAGTGCATTCAGGCTATCAATTTTTACCTATCATGGATAGGTATATTATAGGTATAATATATAGATATTTATTAGGATATTTAATAAATTGATAGAAAATGAATATTTGGAATAAATGCTGCTCTTTTGAACTTTTATTCAAGAAAAGATCCAAAAAAACATGGTTTTTACAAAAAATAGCAAAACTGTGTTCAACATTGATAATGATAAGAAATGTTTCTTGAGCATCAAATTAACATATTAGAATGTCTTCTGAAGGATGATGTGAAAATAAAGACTAGAGTAATGGCTGCTAAAAATTAAGCTTTGCCTCCACAAAAGTAAATAATATTTTAACATATATTAAAATAGAAAAAAAAAATAGAAAACTTCTGAATATTATTTCACATTATTGCTGTTTTAACTGTATTTTTAATCAAATAAATGTAGCCTTGGTGAACATATAGGACTTCTTTCAAAAACACTAAAGAAAAATCTTACAGATCCCAAACTTTTGAACATTAATGTAAGTTTACCAGGACAGTACCTGATTGGCTGGTATGTCCATTGGAGAGGAGATATCTGGCCTGTCTTGTTTTCGTCTGTCACGTTTAGATTTGATTTTTAAAGACATCGCCCCACCATCAGGTGACTTTCCACTCATCAATCCCATGATCCTCTTTGCTGTGACAGAGAAAGAACACTATTGTCATACAAATAATATGCCTTAGTCTGACGAAGTCTAGGAATTAACAAAAGGGAAATAATGATGGAATATTTTTCCCCCAGACCTTTGCTTCCAAGAAAGGTAGGAGAGCCCTGAAGAAAGTCTCCAATCTTCTGCATCGTTTTGTCTTTTCTCCCTTTTTGGTTTGACTCTTGAGAATAAGAGGGCTGAGAGGAATGAGAACAGTTCATCACTCACTGTAATCACTCGACACTGCTATGATCAGGGTTCACGACTCTCTCAATCACAGTCTATGAGTGTGTGTGTGTGATGCAGTGACTCTGAGACACCGTTGTCTATACCTCCCATTTCATCTCATTTCTACCTAATTACATGTCTTAATTAACCTAATTCAATGGTCATTTTAATGGAACTATAAATGTAATTAGTGCTTGAGCATTAGAATGGGGTCACTCACCTCTTCCTGATGAGGTGGTAGGCGAGGAGTCATTCTACTCCTTGTATTCCTGATGTTCTCACTTTCCACCCCATCCTGAGGAATGGCAAAGTGCAAGAGTAAACAAGTATTTCAGAGTTCGGAAGGCTAACATAAATGCTTTGGTTTCTTTTAGGCCTGTTTCACACATTTTGTGTCTGTGAAGTGTAAGGAAAGCAACAACTACAACAACAGATCCGCATTGTGTTTTCACACTAACAGTGTTTTCTGCTGTGTAACAGACCTGCGCATCTGTACAGAAGACAAAGTGATTCCTGGCTTACAAATTGAATGTTTATTTAAACAAAAGCCTATTATTTTATTTTATAAAATGGTTATTGGAAGTGGGCCATAAAGAATGTTATACACTTGACCAGCATGAAATCTAACTTGTTCAAATGTTTGAGGTCAGATTTCTTTTCTTTTTAAAATAATTAATATTTTTATTCAGAAAAGAAGCATTAAACTGTCACAAAGAGTCACAGTAAAGACATTTATAATGTTACCAATGATTGTAAATAAATGCTGTTCTTTCTATTACCCTGATCATCAAAATCAATCAAATTCTCTCAATTCAGTCAGATTTACTGAATAAAAGGCTTTGTGTGTGCCAATCACTGCATGTAAAAGATCATAAATAAGAGTTTAACATGGATTCTATGCCTGTAACCACTTAATATGGGTGCCAAAATGAATATGTGCACTTCACACAACACAGACAGTGAAACAGGCCTTAGAATCTGAATGCTTGGCTGTGATTGGTCAGATAAGATGTGATGGATGTTATGATCAGCTTCAAGGAAAAAACACTGAGACTCAGTGTTTAACAGCCCCTTTGCTTATGTTTTGATCAACAGGGAATCGTAGAATGTTAAATGCTAAATGCATATGGAGAAACATGTCTGCCTCTCTGATCTGAATTGTAATCCTAACAAAACACAAATTGGTTTCAGGTCAGTGGCATTAAAATTCTTGACACTCAAAAGAGCCAAAACCCCTGAGGATTAGTTGACAGATCTAGTGCCAAGAGAGTGTAGTGCATTAAATCATTATTAATAAGACAACAGAGCATCTGCCATATCCCTCTCAATCTCTCTCTCTACACACACAAATGATACGAGGGGGAAAAAATCAGCAAAATAAATAAATGATTCCGTCTGAAAGCGTTCTTAGTGTCTCTCTGGTGACCCATCATTTTCAGTATCTTCTTGTCTCTCTCTCTCCAACCTGTCTGCATTTTCCCTTCATCGCTCCCCTTCCTGTCGCTATCTCTCTCTCTAGATAACAAGATTACATATGTGACACTGCATGTGACAGCCAATTCCACACTCGTAACCCCCGCCAGTCTAAATGGGACGGACAGGGGCAGATCTCTGTCTGTCACACCTGTCACCTGCTGTTTCCAGTGTTGAGAGGTGAGATACTATGCCACTCTCTGACTTGCAAGCTTGCATTAAAGGAAGACTAATGCCTTGACTTCCAGGAACCTGCCAAGTTGTTCACTGTTCAATGAATCCTATCAATGTATCCGAGAGAAACGCGCAAGGAATCAAGACTGATGGCTTGTTCTTCTGTCTTGTGCTAGTGTAATTAAAATAATTCAGAGCTGTCGAGGGTGAAGATATTGCATGAACACAATGATTTCCTCCAATTAAATGTGAAAAGTCATGACCTTGAGGATTTGATGAGTGAATGATGAATTATGGGTCTATTTTAAATTCTACAGAGCATTATCTCCCAAAGCCTTTGTCGTTTATGCTTCATGAAGAAACGAATGCCTTGCCGCTGAGGGCATGGATGGTTCTTTCAGGTAATATCACCTTAATGGATCTGTAAAACCATATAGCAAAACCTAGTCCATTTACACACCCACCTTAATAGAGAGGTTATTTCTTTGATGCATCAAAGGCTTGTGGGATAATGACTCATGAGTTGCATTCCCACCATCAGGAACTCTAACCAAATGGCCTGGATATAATGGTCATAGAACTTTATTAGGGATTTTAAAGGGTTAATAAGACTACTGGTAAGATTGAATTCCTCCTTTTTTAGACTTTATAGGTACTCTTCAATCAAAGAGGTCTGGATTAGGTCATGTTCTGCTTTTAGTAAATGAGTTTGGAAGCTAATACTGAGCCTTTAAAGTCAACATGAAACAACATTTGCAAACTTTACTTTCGTAATGGGACACATTTCAGAGTAAGACAGAATATATATATATAAAAATACAGAATAAACTAGATTTTACCCATCAGAAATAGATTGGATTGTAAATAAGCAGGGAATTTAGAATAGAGCCAGACCTAATTTCAGTTTGCAATAGATGATGAAGGACTGCTAAAGCTGCATCCACTTTTTGAGGAGACATGGGAATCCTTTTGATATATCCCAGTGGTAACACTTTTTCAAATCTATTGTTATTTATTATTGCTGTGACATTTATTACACCAACTGGAATCAGGAAGGTTGTACTACTACTAACAGTATCTAAAACAATGACTAAATATACTACCGTTCAAAAGTTTGGGGTCAGTAAGAAATTAATACTTCTATTCAGCAAGGATGAATTAAATTTACTTTTAAATTAAAAAAAAAAAAAAATGTTTTTCAAATAAAAGTGTCCTGCAGAGTTTAGCTCCAACTTGCCTCAACAAACCTGCCTCGAAGTTTCTCGTATGCCTATTAAGACCCTGATTAGTTGGTGTGGAGCTAAACTCTGCAGGACACCGGCCTTCCAGGACTGAGTTTGGAGAGCCCTGTTTTGAACTTCCTATTCATTATAGTGGTTTCGGGCCTGGTCCATCGCTCTGCATATTTTGTATGTCTCCCTTATTTAACACTTTCATATTGTCTCCCTTATTTAACACATGGTGATTCAGATTACCAGCTCATTAGGTGTGTGTCAGATAAGAAAGACATACAAAATGTGCAGAGCAGAGGGTCCTTAGGACCAGGATTGAAAACCACTGTATTAGAGAACCACAGGTTCCACAAAAATCTTAATGAGCACAACTGTTTTATTAATAAGAAATATTTCTTAAGCACCAGATCAGTATATTATAATACACTGAAGGATAATTTTGTGACACTGAAGACTGGAGTAATAGCTGCTGAATATTCAGCTTTGTTTTACACAGGAAAACTTACATTTAAACATTATTAAAACAGAAAAAATGTAAAATGTTAATTATAACAGTAAAATGTTTCACTGTATTTTCTATCATATAAATGCAGACTTTTTTGAGCATAAGATACTTTTTAAGACCAGGAATGTGTATTAAATGAATAGATGACTCAACAATGAAAATTCTATCATTGCATACAATGATATCAATGCAGGACTCTTGTGCTGAAGAATCTAAACTGAAACATGTCTGACTAAAAATGTGCAAGAACAAATGACATTTGTTACTGGTGTTTATCCACTTTTCAGTTTTTTGTTTTCACGGAGTAGAGGCTTCTTCAGAATTCTCCTTATGTGTTCCACTGAAAATATAACAGCATATAGGTTTGGAATGACACAAGGATAAGCTAATAATGACAGAATTCTTTTTTTTTTTTTTTTTAAGTGAACTGTTCCTTTAAGAAAGTAAAGTGAGTCCATTTGAGTTTCATGTTAGTTTTAAAGACAAACTTTGCTAGTAACTTATTTAATGGAACACTTCCATCACACAGATTTAGCCAAATTGATTTAGTGTGAAAAAAAGAGAGAGGGGGCAAAAAAAAAAGAGAGAAGGTAATTACACAATTTATGGATTTATACATCCAATATCCAGCTCAGTGGTATAACCTGAGCAAATTAACATGACCCCGAGTGTCTGAGAGTCCAGACCATTAGAAGTCCTGAAGGTGGAAGAGCTGTAGCAGGTTTAAACAGGAAGAGGGTACCTTAGGACTGGGTTCAGAGAAAGTTTTCTTTTTCACCACACTGCTTCTGCCTCCTTTCCTCTTCAAGTGAACAGAAGCACCATTAAAAATAGTTTATGCCATTCACTTACAAAACTCTCCAACAATTAGCAGCTACAGAGCATGTGGAAGCGTGACTCTGTTGCCAGGGACAACTGGCGAGAGAGCACACGATTCTTTGACAATAAGAGAGCACTTATTTGTAATGGAAAGCATTCTTTCAGTGTGCAACATAACATCTTCACTGCGGTGTTCAGAGAGAATAGCATGACCTACCCAGACTACAGACTCTTAAGGGCATAGCTACCCTTATAAAGTGCAATATAATAAAATGTTAACACCCTGTTTAGTCAGCATTTATGGTAGATTTGTACTTGTGTATTTGTAATCCCTTTGTCTGAACAATTCAATTAAATTTCCATAAACAGGCTTTAGAAATCTATAAACTTACTGTGTATTCTATAATTATTGTTATTGCTCCCAAAACAAGTGTCTGCAAGTGTTTAAGTTGCCTGGAGAAGAGTGTGTGAGGTTAGGCAAAAAGGCACACTCAACCACACACACATATAAATATATTCTCACACACAGAAGTATATGCTTAATAGGACTGCAATTTTGCTGCCCATGCACAATGAACACTGATCGTTAATCATAAGTGAGGAAAATTAGAGGCTTGTTAATGACTAATTAGGACAATTAAAGGGCTGCTGTCTGTGCAGATTAGGTCAGCAGCAGATGGTCTGCTGGTTTTATGAAGAATATCAATAATAAACTAAAGGAGAGGAAGAGGATTGAACATTGTGTGATAAATCTGAACTAACGTTCTACTCTATTTCCCATGATTCTAAGGCTAGAAACTGAAAAGATTAGACATATCTTTCAACCACAAGATGATTGAAAGTCATTCCAGTCACAGCACTCAGTTCTAATTTGTGTGAACTGAGAATCATTCTCTAAACCCCCTCCATGGATTTCATTTCTCACCTTCTCCATCTCTCCGCTCTTCCTCTTGCGCGTGGGTCGGGAGATTTTAACAGTAATGGCGGAGTCTTCACCTTGCCGCTTAAGAGCGAAACGATCTGGCTGCAGAGGGCTGAAGGAAATTTCCAACTCAGGCCGCGGAAACCTGGAACGTTTGCCTGTTTCCGTGGAGATCTCTGATGAATCGAGCACCAGCGGACAGCTACCAGACGAACTCTGTCATATGAAGATTATTAATATTATTTAGTTGATATCATGATCAATGGACTAAGAAATATGTGCATATATCAAAAATGCAACAAACTCAACAAATTCATCTGTTGAGACAGTAGCATTAAAGATACTGCAGTCATAAAATACTACAGATTAGTAGTCAAACAAGCTGATTTGGTACTGAAGAGATTTATTTTTATTATCAAATAAAAGAACAGCATTTATCTATGAATGTCACAAATCGATAAACCAAAACTAACACAAAAAAAAACTCACCTTTTTTACATTATTCAAAAAAAAAAAAAAAAAAAAATGCATTTGTGTTACATTTGGCCAAAAAAAAAAAAAAAAAAAAACAAAACAAAACTGTGCATCTACTATTGCACATTCTGTTTTACCTGACTGGTGACAGATACTCTTGACATACCTAATAATAATCAAGCAACCGAAAATAATTGACATTTTTACATTTAAATGATAAACAAGATGCTTTTCTGTTTTACCTGACTGGTGACAGATCCTCTGGTTCTGCTTGTGTGTTTAAGTGTACTGGTGTTCAGAGGCTTCATATCAGATAATTCTGCTTCCATCGTCTACCACAGCAATTAAGAGACAGTCAATCAACATTCCTCACTCCATATCAAACAGCTACAAAAAACACTAATTAACAACACACATCACCTCAGGTTGGTACAAATATATACTGAGAAATCATCAATGAGCTCTCCCCTTATATATACATATACATATATAAAGAAAAAAAATAAAAAAATAAAATAATAATAAAAAAAAAAATATATATATATATATATATATAATATATATATATATAAAAAAATATGATCATTTGAAGGACAAGGCCACTTAGTTGTGTGTTTTGTACAAATGCCAAAATGCAGTCTGTTTGAGAACATTAAGTGCCCTATTTTAACGATCTAAACGCAAAGTGTAAAGCGCACAGCGCTGGTGCACTCAGGGCATGTCCAAATCCACTTTTGCTGTTTTAACGACGGAAAAATGGTTGGCGCGCCCGGGCGCATGGTCTAAATGGGTTGTCATATTCTCTTAATGATAATGGGTGGTGCTAACGTGCAATAAACCAATCAGAGTCTCATCTTCCATTCCCTTTAAGAGCCAGTTGCGCTCGTGCCATGACGGATTTGTTATTTACACGGCGGATTTTGGCAAGCGCAAAGACAGAACACGTCTCCGAGATGAAACGGAGCTGCTCGTGTGCGAGCAAATAGATAGCCTAATTAATATAGATCAGTGATCGCAATCCTTTAATTTTTTAATATTTGGCATGTTTGTGTGCTGCTGTGCGTCCCTGTGCAATCCTTTAATTTTTTAATATTTGGCATGTTTGTGTGCTGCTGTGCGTCCCTGTGTTTAATAAGCAGCGTGTACGCGTGTTGTGGACCCGCCTATACTAACACGCTCTTTAAATAAAAAAACATTGCGCCAGACTTCAGACCAGGTTTGAGTTGGTCTATGGCGCAGTCTATTTTCAGCTCCTTAAAATAGCAATGTGCCTGAACACCTCTTTTTTAGACCGGCACGCCCATGGGTGCACAAACGGGCGCAAATGCATTTGCTAATTAAACGACGTGGCGCTGGACGGGAAAATGCGAAGAGAACATTTAGAGTAAAGTCACTTAAAATTACGATCTTGGTCTTTTGACAGTGACTCTAATGAATCGTCAAAAGTAATAGAGTAAAGTCACTTAAAATTACGATCTTGGTCTTTTGACAGTGACTCTAATGAATCGTCAAAAGTAAGGGAGAATGACAGTAATAAGACAGGTGTCAGACCTGGGTAGATGAGTTTCTGCGAAGGCTGGTGTCTATGACACTGACACAGTGCTGTTCCTTTAGTTTCTGGATCTCTGCTTCCTTTGCAACCAGCTCTGCCTGCAGTGCCTCGGTCCTGCTGTCCTCAGTGACCTCCTGAGACTGGAACAAAATGTTAAATCAACACTTCATGTAGGGTGAAATTGATGAAGCAATGAACAGTAGAACATCACGGCAAACAATCAGGTGTTAATAACTTTCACAGTTTAATTTTTTTTTATATTTTTAGAAGCAAGACAATTTTTGACAATATTTATCTGTGTGTATACATGAAACATACACATGACTTCTAGTTACACAGGCTACATTACTAGGCCTCCATAATAATACAATATTTTTCAGCTGGATAAAGGTCCAAGTAAGCTTTAGTCCAGCTAAAAATAACTTACGAATTTTATGTAATTATTCATTAGATTTGCTTGGCCTCAAAAGATCTGTATTGCTCTTTGAAATTCTGCTAATTTGATACTAACGCAGTAAACATATCTGGACTACTTTGAAGTCGTACATTTATAGGAAATTAACCCTTAGAATGTTTGTCAACCAATCAGACTCAAGTATTCAGTGCCACTGAACAATGACGACACTATCACACTTTCCTACATGCACCTGTACTGCCACTGAGTGAATTACCTCAAGAATTATTGAATATCATCTGAATTAAGAATGCTTTTCTCTCAAGTAATTTTACAGTAATTGCATGTTAAAAAATACATGCTGAGCAGATATATGAAAATTTGTACATTTGAATAACTAAGTTGTTTCATTGCAATGTGCATGACATTAAAATATTTCCATAAAAATATAATATTATGATAAATATCATCATCAACTAAATCTTGTAAGAACATTGTGACATTTTTTGCTTATTGTGTAATGATTGGCAGATGCATCTACTGGTTTTAAATTAGGTTTGAAATCTGATTACCCGATCTTGATTTAACGGTCAAGAAACATTTCTTATAATAATCAATGTTGAAAATAGTGGTCCTGTTAATATTTTTGTGGAAACAGTGACATTTTTTTTAAGCATGCATTGGTAAATAGAAAGTTCAAAAGAACAGCATTTATTTGACAGACCATTTTTTTTTTTACATCATACATGTCTCTCCTACTAGAAATTAATATTTTAATTGGTCAAAAGTGCCAGTAGTGTAGCATGAATAGAAAGTGAGTTTGTAACTGACACTAGACCGACCTCTGGTGCTTGGGAGGTGTTTCTGGACTGTAGGATCTTGATCTGTTGGTCTTTCTCTGCGTTTGACATGACGAGCTTCTTTAGCTGAACCTCAAGAGCAGAGACAAGTGTGTCTCTCTCTTTTCTCCAGCTTTCCATCTCTTCCTCACGAGCAGCAAGACGTGTGGCAAGAGACTCCTAATTGACACAAATCAACAGTCATTCTCTCTTTAACTAAAAATATATTTGTCTAATTTTGCCTCTGGAAACACACATTGCTTTTTACCTTTTCGGCCTGTTGGCGAGCATGCCGTTCTCGATCATCAGCGAATCGCCTCATGTCCTGATTCCTTCTCTCCTCAGCCTCTTTAGCCTGACCAATCAGAGCCAACTTCTCCTCCATCCACTTCCTGCGCTCTGCTTGGTGCTTCTCACTGGCCAGCTACAAACATGAACCCCAAAGAACCACACAAAGACAATGAACACACATTTCCTCTTAAAGTTGAAGAGAAATTGAGAATACATTTGGACAACAGACCTTTAAGCTCTCCTGGGCCTGAGCGGTCTGTTGTCTGGCCTGTAAAACATCATCAGAGATTGATCTGGAATCTCTCCTGTTCTTCTGTTTAGGAAGCATTTCTCTCAAACTCATCAAGTCTGGAAAAAAATAAAAAATACAGTGAGGTCTGAGGCTTAATTAGAATCCTATAAAAACTGGATTTACAAAATTTTAAAACAAAAAATGTTGACATAAGTATAAGAAATATTTAACATTCTGTACTTATTCTAGGTCACTATGAAATAAGTACACATGTGACTATGATCATATGAACTCTTTTGTACTGATTTTTATGTTTGTTTGTTTGTTTCCATTGAAGAACAAGATGACCTCAAAACATGCTGGAGAACATGATCAAGCGTTGACATCAATAAAGCAAAATGGAGACACACCAAATAGTTTAGAAATTTTTGAAATGTTGATTTTTCTATTAAACCTAAACTTTATTTAAATTGTTGCTTGCAGTATTTTGTATATTTATTTATTTTTTCAATTTATGTTATTAGAAAGCAACACCATGGAATACTTTTATCAAACATACAATTTTACATGTATCATCTTACTATTAAATGCTATACAGTACATTAATGGCTTATGAATGCAATTTTCTCCATGTAATCTGGTACCCTGAGTGAGCTCATTTATCTGAGCCTCTCTGTTGTCCAGCTCCAGTTCCAGCTCTGTCTGTGTTTCCTCCTGTTCTGTCAGAGCCAAACGCATGTCTTCAATAACACGCTCACGCTCCTGCAAATCTACAGAGACCATCAACAAACATTAACATGCATTATTGTTTATTGCCACACATTTAATTAAACACTTAAAAATAAATGACACGCGCTCATGCAGATGCACGCAATTAAATAAGATATACCTTTACATGCTTTCTGATAGAGCAGCAGATTTTCATCTGACTTCGATTCAGAAGATTGTTTCTGTTTTAGAACAAAGAGAACATATTTAGTTAACATGACAGTGTCGACAAATGTTTCTCTCTTTGTGGTTTTAGGTATTCATCGCTGGGCGGTGCTTACAGCTTTCAGCTGGCTGATGGTGCGGTCCCTGTTATTGATCTCATTCTGGAGATGTGCTTTAGTCTTTTCTAGATCACTGAGCTTCATTCGTAGAGATTTCTCAGCATCCCTCATGGAGGAGATCTAAATCAAACCACATAAGGAGTTTTAGCACAAGTCAACAACAGTCAGATTTGATATAAATTAACACAGTTCGGCCCAGATGGTAAAGACGTTCAAAACATAGTGAGTTCTCACCTCTTTCTGGACCTGCTGAATCTGTTTCTTTGAGTCACAGAGTTTTTCCCGAAGATCAGATGAATCATCTTCCCTTCTGCGCAGATCGACAGTAATACTGTTCAATTTACACTCGCTAGTTTTAATCTCCTCCTTTAATCTGAGTGATGAAAAAATCACATACACAAAGAATGAAGCACCAGACAAAATCATAATATATAATATAATATAAATAATTTATTGTATTTTATATTTGTAGTTTATATATTATACTACTGTTCTTATGTTTGGCCAAGATTTTTGAAAGAATTTTTTGAAAGAAAAGATTTTTTTGAAAGAAGTCTCTTGTACTTAACAAGGCTGAAGTAAAATTGTAAAATATTATTACAATTTAAAACTGTTTTCAATATTAATATATTTGAACATTTATTTTAATTTATTCTTGCGACAGCAAAGCTGAATTTTCATCAACCTTTACTCCAGCCTTAAGTGTCTTCAGAAATCAATTTGATTTGCTGATTTAGTGCTGAAGAAACATTTCTTATTATCAATGTTGAAAAAAATTGTGCTGCTTAACATTTTTCTGAGGATTCTTTGTTGAATACAAAGTTTCAAAGTTTCTTTTTTTTTGTTGTTGCAATAATTATAAAAGCTTCTTTTGTCAGTTTAATGGATCCTTGCTCAATAAAAGCACTAATTTATTTCAACCTTTAAACTGTAGTGTATATAAATAAAACAATTATGAAAACTAGAAAAATTATCAATGTGTTTGACACATGTGACTAATGGCACAAAAATAAACTGAAATTATTTTGTACGGTGGTTTAATGTGGCTTGAATTTTAGGAAACTGTTATAATTGTGAAAGATAACTGACCGGTTAATCTCGTCTTGTCTCTTCTGTAGCTCTGCATCTTTCTGAGCAATGGCCTCCTCTGCCACAGCCAGCAGCTCTCTCCTCCTCTCCGCCTCCCTCCTGCGTGCCTCCTGCACCGCTTGCGTCTCCTCCTCCTCCAGACGCTCCTGCTCTTCCTTCAGCCTCTTCTGCAGCACTAAGAGCTGAGCCTCCTTTGACGCTAAGGCATTCTCCCTCTGTGCCAGTTCAGCCTCCTTTTCAGATACTGTGATGTTTATTTTGCTATGGGTCTCTCTGTTTTTAGATCCAAGAGTGTTAGGGTTCATTGGCCCCACCTCCCCATCTTTAAACCCCTCCTCTTTAGACAGATGTGCTGTATTTTTGACTTCTTTCTCTTTTTCAAGGCATCTGACTTTCTCCTCTAGTTCAGCTTTGACCCCATGAAGGGTTGTGACCTCAGCCTGCAGGACAGAGTTGACTTTTTTGAGGTCATCATAGTCAGCTAATGTGTTTCTGGAGGTTTGTGCTTCCTGTTTCAGTAGTGTAATTTCCTGTTCAAGAGTCAGTACGTGTTTGCTCCTTTCTCCCAGTTCGTGATCTTGCTTAGCCATTTGTGATTTGACAGCAGCCAGTTCTTGATATGCACCTTTTAAATGTTCTGTAGTGTTGCTATAATTGGACACAGCTTCTAATTTCAAACTGCTGCAATTCACTGCCGTTGCTATTGGTTTGGTTTGCAAGGATGTCTGATAAACTTTTCCTTGCAGAATATGCTCCTGTGAAACTCTTTCTTCCAGTTTAGATTTCAGATCCTGGATGCAAACATCTAATTTGTGGCATTCCTGTTCCAGATCTGTGATCTGCTTGTCTTTTTGCTTGGATTCAACAAGGCAACACTCCAGCTGACCTTTGACCTCAAGAAGGGCGGAGTCTTGACACCCATTATTTGAAACATCGTCTTGTACTTTTGAGTCCTCCAGGGGACCTATAAAGAATGGAAAACTTTAGAAACACTTAACAGATATATATAATTTTTTTTCATATTGGTGATGTGTCTGTGACATGCAATAATACAATATTTATTTTTGCTTAGTATACATTTTTTTAATTAAAAAAAAATCGCATCAACAGTTAAATTAGTTTAGTACAATGAATCAGACATTTCAAATCCATTACTACATGCCTGGCAACAAAGCCAGTAATGAATTTGATTTAAAATGCACTAGTCTTGCACAATGGACAAAATTAATTTCCAAGTTGATTTCATTCTGAAGATGAAAGAGGGGTATTTAAATGTGGAATTTCTCAGCCCTAAATGCTCCTGTTCATACTCAGGAAGCACCTTATGCGTGTCTGGGACTCTTTAATACTATAATAACATTTCTGTTACTCATCTTTTTGATATAAAAGTCAAGCATCTTATAGTGCTTTTCATGTTGTGCAGTGTTCGCCATGTGTAAAATAAATAAACTTTATTCAGTTGAGCAAATAAAAACAGCACACTTCACAGAATTCGTTGATATACAGGGCTTATGCACCGAGTTAACTTTTTCTAAAACATTTTATGAACATTTTACATATTATGATCATTTCTTTATGCTCGAGAGCCTTTTTCGAGCATGAAGGTATTGTCGGCCTTTAACCCGATTCTCTCGGCCAGCCCCTCTGGTTGTGACAAAAGCTGGAAGGCACTTTTCAGCTCCTGGGACAGAGTCTGTACCTTTCTTGAGTGGGGGCTGTCCATCAAGCGCCTCCCATTCCTGACGCCTCTTTCTGGTTTCACTCTGGGTGTCGGCCCGCTGCTCTGAGCAGGTACAATTGTGTTTAAGCTGGATGATCTGCTTTTTGATGGAGTCAATTTGAGTTTTCTGGAAATCCACAACAAAAGAAAAAAGAAACATGCTAAATAAAAGCACTGTGTAAAAACTGCAAAGGACCAAATTAACAATGTATATGTTTATATAAAAAGATGATAAATGACAGATTTTTCATTTTTGGGCAAAATATTATTTTCCATAACCAGCTGTTGCAGTATTGTTCAAAAGTCTGGGTCAGCAATTTTTTTTTAAACACATACAATAGAAATGTCAATAAATTTATAATGTAACAAAAGATTTCTATTTCAAATACTGTTCTTTTGAACTTTCCATTCATCAAAGAATATATCACAGTCTCCAAAAAAATAATTAAGCAGCACAACTGTGCTGAAACGATTATTTAAAGACAAAAATGATTTTAAATTGTAGTAATATTTGACAATATTACAGTTTTTACTGGATCATTGATCAATAAATACAGCCTTCGTGAGCATAAGAGACTTCTTTCAAAAACATGAAAAAAATCTTACAGATGCCAAATGTTTGAACGGAAGTGTTAATCTAATTATTCTGGACATTTGAAAACAATATCTAGATGTTCACACTCACATCCTGAGCCGTGTTTTCTACATGTTGGTCAAGAGCTGCCTGGAGTTTGGTTACCATCTCATCCTTTTGTCTGCACATTTCACTTAGATCCCATTCCCTTTGCCTGTGGCTCTCCAGAGCCTAAAAGTAGAAGAACAAGCCACAACTTCAACTAGATATTTACAGTTTCTGAAGATAAAAAGAATTGCAAAAATGTTGCTAGTCTGGTCCTCATATTGTCTGTTAAAATGACAGAAACCTTTTACAGTGGCTGTTTTACCTTCTTCAACTCCTCCAGTTCATCTGACAGTCTGCTCTGGGTTTCCAGCTCTGTGGGGGAGTATGGGGCTTGGTGTTAGATCAAGTTATTAGAAAGCCTGGTAAGGTAAGTGTGAACACTAAGCAAGTGTTATGTGGTTATATTCCTACATTTTTTTGGTCTCACAAAAAGCATTTTCTAGCTGAAGAAATACTAAAAGCAGAGATACTACAAAAATACTAATTTGACAAAAAAAAAAAAAAAAAAAAAAAAAAACCATTTTCCATGACCCTTTAAGACTTAAAAATAATCATCAGGACTTCATTGGGCCTGGGGGAAAAAACTTTTTTAAATTTATATTTGCAGGTTTTCCAGAACAGTGGGAACCCTAATAGCAAAAATATTTAACATTGAAAGGACAGGGGATGCACTAAACATTTCTGTGGAAGTGTGCAGGGGCAGATTTGTTGTAGGTCTGCTTATCTCCAATCGTTTCTCACCATGTGTTTTGAGTGACAGCTGATCCTGAGTTTCACGGAGCAGTTCTGAAAGTGCTGTGACCTTTTTTTCAAGGTCTAGCAGTGTCTCAGAGACTCTAGGGTTGGAGGTCACCAAGCAGGACTGGGCAGCCTGGGCATCCTGTCTGATTCCAGCCAGGTCACTGGTCATAGAGTCAAGCATGCTGTCTAGAGAGACATGGTTCTCATCCTATACACACACACACAAAAATTCCCCACTGCAATTGAGCATTAATAAAATGAATAAAATCAAAATTAACACATGATCACCTTTCAAAGAAAGTATTTATACAACCCTGAATATCTACTCAGCATATTGCATATCTGTACCTCTGATTTGGTCGCAGCTGAATTCATGGTGTCGTCCTTCACAGCTGTTTTTCCCACCAAGTTTTTGAGAATCTCCAGTCTCCGTTCACACCGTTCCTCAATCAGTTCCCTCTCTCTGGATATGCGCTCACTAAAAGAAAAAAAGAAATGGAAATCGGCCCGCGGTCATCATATAGCATGACCTGTAATTTGTTTTAATTACACATAATGGAGCACAGGGGCCTGTGATCTCTGACCTGTAATCTTCCTGCATCTGGGAAATCAGCTCAGAGAATTCTTTTGTAACTTCATCTCGAACACGTGCCTCGAGAGCTAAGTGTTCAGCTTTCTCATTTCTCAACTGCTGCTGAATATCCTCTATAAACTGCAGTTGGGCCTTTACATACAAACACAAAACATCCATATTGATACAGAAACCTCAGTGTTAGGCAAACATTAAAAAACACAGCAACAATTTAAAAATGTAAATACATGCATCAATATTTTTGTGTCCTAAGTGGATGAAAAACAAATAAAACAGTTAAAATATGTCTTGTGTGCACTTAAAGTTATGGCTGATCACAACAAAAACTAAAATTACCGTGTGACTTATGGTGTAAGGTACCAGATCTCACCTCATAAACCTCCTTATCAAGCAGCACAGTTTCTTTCCCCTCTTCCTCAGCATCCAAAATGGTGTCCTCCATTTCACTTTCATCTTCATCCTCCTCAGTGTCAGAATCTTCCTGGACATCCTCAAGGCTGGGGTCCCACCGTACCAGTGAGCTGCGCCGCATTTGCTGGCGATCAGCGTTGTTGATAATGAAGGATACCTCTCTGGCACTCCTTTTCACCACCACTGGAACACTCTTAGTGGTGAGAACCACCACCTGAAAAAACAATACAGAACTGTTCATAACACAGCAACAAAACAAAAACAACTACCATATTGTGTCCATTTTTTTAATGTCTTGGATTAAACCAAGGATATTTCATATGGCTATATTTTACAATCTCTTTATGAACTTTTTGAAGCGTCAACGTTTCGGTGGAATAGATTTTTAAATGGAGGGACAGAAATCACTCAGCTTTCATTAAAAATATCGCAAGTTACATTCAAAGATGAACGCCATCCCTTTAAGGAGTGAGATGAAGACATATAAGGACGTCCCACACCTTTTGAGCTACGGCAGAGAACTTGAGGACATTGACTGTCTCATCGTGCATGGAGGCACACTGGTTAATGTTTACAATCATACAGGCTTTGCCCCGGCCGGTAAAGTATCCCTGCAGATAGTGAGTGAGTTTACTCTCTCTGAATGGAATGTGCTGTCTGAAAAGACAAAATAAGAGCATT
This sequence comes from Cyprinus carpio, assembly GCF_018340385.1. NCBI lineage: Eukaryota > Metazoa > Chordata > Actinopteri > Cypriniformes > Cyprinidae > Cyprinus > Cyprinus carpio. Next base: position 10,237,744 of record NC_056588.1, on the reverse strand, counting down.
TAAAAGACAAATGATAGGGGAAAAATAAAAAAAGAAGAAGAACAAAATAATAAGATTTATATACCTCGCCTGCTGGTTATTTCTGAGTGCATTGATGCATTTTCCCAAGCTGAGTAGAGAGGTGTTGATGTTTCCTGCCTCTTTCAGGCGTTCACCTTTATTTTGTGTTTTAGCACATCGCTCCGACCCGGCCAGATCACACAGCGCCAGTTGAACCAGAGTAAATACTTTAACAAACCATTCTGAAACACATCACAAACATACTGCAGAGAAGTCAGATCGGTATTCACAGACTCACTCGCTGACTGACTCGACTCTGGGTATTCCCACATCTTCTACCTTCAGGATCCGGACAGAGAAAATACTGTGGCTAAAAATCAGGCAAAGAGGACATGAACTCTTTGAGATGAGATGACATGACATTAATAACATAAGCATGCAACACCCGCTGCTTAAAATGGATAAACAGAAAGTTACAGAATTTGTGTAGTGTACCTCCTGCTGGAGAGAATGTTGAGTTTAGTGCTAGAGATGCTCTGGTTCTTTTTGCCCAGTTTCATCACTTTCAAGGCTTCATCAACACTGCTCACCTGCACCCATCTCAGATCTAGAAAATTAACAATATAAACTTATGAGCAAAGACACAATCTGACACAGCAAATCAGTTTTCTCAAAACAAATGACCGAATCACCCTTAACACATGGAAATGCTATTATTGCAACATTTTTTTTCTTGTTGCTCTAGCACCAGCACATGGCCAGTTTTAGCTATTACACATTATTCCAGAAAATAAATAAATAAATAAATAAATAAAACAGAAGACATATAATTGCTCTTTGGAATGATTCAATTAAGAAATATTGCAGTGTAATATCACTCTTCTCACTCAAACAGCATATGTTTCTGAGCTGATCAAATGCATAACTTGAATGCAACGGAAGTCTCTTTGGATAAAATCATCTGTCAAATGCATAAAGGAGAAATATATATGAAAATGCAGCCTTACAACATGCATTATTTTTATTGTTATATACAAAACTTTATTACAGCAGGGTTCAACTTTGGCTTGGATGAGCCATCAGATCCATGGAAAACACTGTAACTATTTGATGACAGAATAAATATAACACAGAAACAGATGCTACTTTACCTTTGATGAATGAGTTCCCTTTGACATCCTGACAAAGACGGAGGTTGGTTCTCCTTGAAGCATTGTTTGAATGCTGTTCTAGCAAGTCGTGGATGTTCTCATTGTAGATCTCGCAGAATGAGACCCAAATTGAAAACTTGGTGTGTATGTCCATATCCACAGCCAAACTCCTCTCATTCACTGCAGAGCTTATATCACATAAAGTGGAACCATCTAACAGGGAAACAGAAAGTTACGTGTCAGGCAGACAAACAACATAAACAAACTGCCAACACAACCTTAGAGAGGTGTAAAAAAAAAAAAAAAAAATTCTTTACCTTCAAGATCAGACTTCGAGCTATGGCAAGACGTACTCTTCTGTGCATCAGTCTAAAGAGAAGACAAAAAATAAATAAAAACGGAGTCAAATGAAACACCCCTGAAAAACAGAGGTTGTTCAACTCACTCTGCCATTACAATACCTCTTTAAAAAGCTTGAGCAGGTTGCGTTTGCCAGCTGCCTCCTCATTTTGTTGCTCTTTGGTGAGCCTGATGAAATCCCGGCACCTCTGGGGTTTTAGGCACATCTGGTTGAAGATGCGACCATCCAGACTACTGAAGATCATGTTAAGGGAACGAGGTAAGATGCCTGGATCAGTATCTGGACCTAATACATTAAAACACAATCAGGACATAAAGCTTAAATATGAATATTTTGCAAAAGTAAATAACAAATTGTGAACAATTCATCCATGCATGCCTTGTTTATATATTTTTTGACTTTGTAAGTACTAATCAAAATGTCATAACAGACATTCAGATCTGCCTCTATTCAATTAACAACCAATGGATAGAAGCATTGGATAGAATAGATTGTCCCTGCCATTCTTTTTATTTTTGATACATTATTTTGAACATGATTCGACGCTCCTTCTGTTTGCTTCTGCATTCACACAGATACTATTTTACAAGGTTGGTCTGATCAAAACTGATAATTTACTGACCCTACTTTACATTCCTGACCTTCATTGTGAAAGATTCATTAAGTGGACTCTACTTCAAAGAAAAAAATTCTTTGTCATCTTTCATTTAAAGATAACTTTTTGCCTCTGTTGTTTTACCTTGCTCAAATTAAAATGGGTTTTGGGGCATTAACACATTGGCTTTTAAGCTCTATTGACAACATTTGTGACATTATGTCAATTACAACAGAAAATAATACCATAATATAAAATATACAAACCTAAAAAAGTGAAGGTCTTCCCAGCATTGGTGACACCGTATGTAAAGACCAGAGAATTATGTCCCTCTAGCACATCCATCACAAGACCCTTTACTGTGCCATCAAACATCTCCTTCTGTGTAGTGTCTGGACCATAAACCTTAAAATACCACAATGTTAATATCACCCTGTGAATAATCTGTCACACAAGACCAAGTTATAAGCATGACTCAAGAGAAAGCACAACATTTGACCTCAAACAGCATTTCCAAAGACAAACTACTGCCTCACATGATCTGTCACGATCTAGACCAGGGGTGTCCAAACTTGGCCCTGGAGGGCTGGTGTCCTGCACAATTTAGCTCCAACTTGTCTCACACACCTGCCTGGAAGTTTCTAGTATGTCTAGTAAGACCTTGATTAGTTGGTTCAGAGTGTTTAATTGGGGTTGGAGCTAAACTTTGCCAGACAGTGGCCCTCCAGGAACAGGATTGTACACCCCTGATCTAGACTGTGTGTGCTGATGGGTCTTGCTTGCCTGAGAGAACTGGAAACGTTGAGCTGTAACTGGCATTGACTTATCACTGAGCCTGGCAGAAAGAGATGACTGTGGAGCTTTGAGGAGCACAGTCTCTGGAGGCTGAAAAGCCACACAGTCTTCAAAAACACAGAGAGAATGCACAGACTAATCATTTTATTTAGATGCAATATTTGAAACAGATCTTCATGTGCATTTACCCTTGAAAAATATTTTTTCTAACAAAATAAAACATTTCTGCATGAGGGTCTGTATCCCTTAACCATTTATTCTTATTTTCACCTGTGATTCTCCATTCTCAATCTCAGCTGCTGAAAATGGTCTTATCCTAAGATACACCTTCAAGTGTTCCTTCTCCAAATCGGACGGGTCTCAAAAGAATCATCAAGTCTCAAAACATTTCTGATGATTATTTCATAAATCTCAATGTACAAATCACACAGGGTCCTGTAGTAATGTTCATAAAGTCCTGACCGGCTGTCATCTTACCTGGCAATCTGAACACTCGCTGAACTCCGAGGACAGATTTCTTCTTAAATCTTCCACAACTATCATCTCCGATCTTGCTGCATCATCCTTTAGCCCTGACTCCATCATATTGCTCTAAGAAAACATATAAACATATGAGAAGACATAAAAGAGGAGGACAAAATAACAGCCTCTGAGATACAGAGCATACTTCTGACAACCCTTTAATCTGATAGTAATAATACTTTTTTTTGCATTTTGTCAATTGTATAATATTATGTTCAATTTAACAGACAACCACACAATTTTTATATAACGTTATATTTTATAAGTAACGTTAAACCTGGCAACAACAACAACAACAAAAAATGACATTAAGACCCACCCGAGCTAATAACGTCAACTTCTTACAAAAAAGAACAGGACAGCAAAACATGCGCATTAAAACAAGATAACTTAGTTGACTTACATGGCTGTCAGAGGATAAAGTGTGTATTATAATGCTTTTAACTTTACTGCTGTGTTTTATTTGTGTTGCCTAATCTCCCAAACTGTCGCGCGTACTTATTTTCAAATTCTACCAATCGGATAAGCGAGAGCAACTGCAAAGGCTGCTGGGAGTGCGTGCTCGTGCACGTCACAGTGACGCTATAAATGCGCAGACGTTGGACAGCGCATTTCTTCTTAGAATCAGATTGCTGCTTGTTTTTGGTGTTTGGTTTGCCTCGCTTTTTCGATTTATTTCATTTTTTATGTAATTACATAAGTAAGTATAAAAAGATAATAAGCGAGCAAGTAGATAGAAATTTCCCCTAACAGAATAAGAAAAAAGGGTGCGCAAAACATTAAGAAAGAACGTCAAACATGGTATTCTAATGTAGAATACCTTATTAATAGATGTTGAGGCCTAAATACAAACTTAATTCTTGCTTGTAGACATTAAAGTGTAATTTACAGTTTGTGTAGGCTATATAAAGAATATAAAACTTCCCAATAAACCAAACGAAGTTTAGCCTATGCTGTCCATATTTTTGTCATTAACATAAAACCAAAAGAATATGTCTAATATAAAGAAAACTCACATAAAACTTTCGGGTAACAAACACTTTATTCACATTTGATTAAAATTATTCACAATTACTTTTAAGGGTTTAAAAGAAAGAATTACAAAACACATTTACCAATGCACATTTCCATGTACCCAGTGCCAAGGTCTTTCACAAATCCAGTCCAGAATTACAAATCAATTACAATAATATCCATCAATATATAAACAGTTCTGCCTCCAGTCTGTCCAGACGTTTCCCCAGTAGATCAAACTTGCATGGACATTTTTTAAATGCAGTCACAAGTTATGAATTTAAGATAATATTAAATAATAACCCTGAACAAGCAAACAACATACAACCACTCACACATATTCAAAGATTCTTTGCTCACAAAATCAAGCCAGACAAGTGAGAAAACAATATTTACAAATAACCTCATCAAAATTTCAGACACTCTATTGCCAGCAATTAGCGTCATCATTGAGCACATTGCAAAGTACTGTTCAGTTTAATGTTTAACATGAAAGAAACAAAGAAAGAAAGAAAAAACATTTTATAACAATTCAGCATTGGGATGGATGTTTGAAAGTTGTTCATTTGGATACGGTGCTTCCTCTTCATTAAAGTTATTCAGGATGTTTTTCACACCTTTTTGCCATGAAAGCAGAGTCTCCATTGGTGTCTTTCCATCCTGTAAATGTCAGATAATTTTAGGATATATCCACTAAAATATACCCGTTTAAACAGACTTACTAACTAATACTCAGAGTATGAATTCTTTTTGCACTGGCTATATCCACTGTCATTTAGTCATAAAAGAATAAAGCTTTATATATCTTTTTGCTTATCTTCTTTTCGATATTGTGGAGAGTCAGCATTGGGGCATTAAACAGAATCATGTACTGGCTAAATCTCTCTCTAGAGGGCACCATGTAAACTTCAATGTCATATAAGGATTGTATGTACCCTAATTAAACTTACATTGTTTTGGGCATTTAGACTGGCTCCATGCATCATCAGCAGTTTTATCATTTTAAATCTATTTATCCTCACTGCGTCGTGCATTGGTGTGTCTCCCTCCTAAACAAACACAATGCAGTAGCATTAGAGAAGAAAAACAAAATGTGGGACAATGCATTAATATCATAAATGTGATATTTAAAATTACATAAAATTAGTTAAGTTCAACATTAGAATATGCTATATATTAAATAATACATTATATTAAAGTTACCATATTAAAGATTCTAAATGTTTCGGTAAAACATGAATGTGAATAAATATTTGAATAAAGGCTAAAAATATTTCTTACCCTATCTTTAGCATTTACATCAGCTCCACAATGAATGAGATGCTCAGCACATTCATAATGTCCCGTCCTGACGGCAACATGGAGGGGAGTGCTGCATAGCTGAAGATACACAACAAGATTTTTAGTAAGTACATTTTGTGCTAAGAGTGCAAACTACAGTGGCACATTGAAAACTTTAAGAACAAGAAGGTTAAAAATGCTTCATGATTGTTTGCGACAAAAAGCATGAGAATGATTTGTGAATGTTATTATCACTGTCCAAAGATCCATTTGGAGTCATATGCCTGCCTTAGTTTTTTTCTACAGTACCTTGTCTCTGGAGTTGAATTTGGCTCCTTTATTGAGAAGCAGCTCCAGGGCAGGCAGGCTTCCACCTCTACAGGCCCAGTGCACAACTGTGGCATCCAGCTATGAACATGCGATAGAGAAATTGCATCTCAGAATTATAATAAAAAATAAATGTGAGATAATATTCTTGTAGCACTGGTGTAACAGTCACATCCACCATCTGTGCTACCTTGTCTTTTTGATCCATGGATGCTCCACTCTCCAGGAGCTTCTGCATGATCTCTATGTAACCTTGGGCACTGGCTTTATGCAGAGCTGAGCGCTTAAACTGAAAGAGAGAGAACAAGTGAGAGTCAGTGTGTTTATTGTTACTAAAAGTGTTCATTTTTTGATTGTTAATTTAAATAAAGAGGATCAAAATAAGATGTAAATATTAGATGAAAAACCTAAAAAAAAAACTAAATGTTGGCAACTACAGTAACTGAAATAAAATAAGTTTCTTGAAGAACCCAAATAACTAAAACTAAAGCTGAAATAAAAATGTATTAAAACTAAATATATATATATATATATATATATATATATATAAATATAAAACCATAATAATAGCTATACAGCTATATAAATACTTAAAAAACACAGGTGTGAGGGATAGTTCACACAAAAATGTGTTCATTTACTCACCATAATGTTGTTCCAAACCTTCTGTGGAACATAAAATATGATATTTTGAAGAATGCTAGTAACCAAACAGTTTTGGTTATTGACTTCCATTGTATGGACATAAAAACTGAGGCATTCCTCAAAATGAGTTTTTTGTCATTTTTGGGTGAACTCTCCCTTTGATTCTGGAAGGCTTAACAGCACGAGTGAAGGAAAGTGTTAGACGTCTGTGTTTTTGTGTTACACACTCACATGATCACAAGCATTGGGGTCCCCACCATCTGATAAATATTTCTCAACAACAGGCAATTTATTCTCTGTGACAGCCTTTAGGAACAAAGCCTGGTCCACTGTTTCTGGCTGAAATTATTGTTAGCCAATAATTAAATCTCAAATCTTTATGATATAACCATCTTAAAATAATATAGCCGCACTTGTAATGCATTATGGAAGAAGTTCCTCACCAGGATATCAGGCTCTGGCTGTTTCTTTGATGCTTGAATCTTTCTTTCCTTTCTCCTCTTCCTTAGCAGCAAAATGTTGAAGAGGTCTTCTACAGTTTCTAGTTTTAGCTGTCCTGATCGGTCAACCTAAGAAAAATTAAAAGATACAGTAGATGTTTTTCATTATGTTACTATATAAAATTGTAGCCATGTTCGTTTTATTAAGTTGTATTCATTCTTACATTGAGTTTGAGGTTCTGTTCGCTTGGTTTGATGTCATTCTGGGTGGTGTCATTCAGGTCCTGTTGTGCCTGAAGTCCATACTTTTTCTCCTGAATGATGCTGGTTTCATATTCTCCTGCAGTGAACACCTCTGCGCATGCACCTCCTGGCACCTTTCCCTCGCCTCTCTTCCCGGTGATCTGGGATTGGACATTACACTCATCAGTCTTGGATTTCAAATACGTATAAATAAAAGACACCCTGGATCCTTCTTAATCGCTGACAGATATTTAATAACATCACACTGCTCCATCTCCCTGTCACACTCACCCCCCCCCTCCCTTTATGCATTCTTTCTTTTGTGTATTTTCTTTCTCTTTTATTGTCCTTATTTCTTCCCTTTCATTATGTGAACACAAACATTTCCTCTTCTTTTTTCTCTCATATTTTTTATTTTATGCATTTTCTTTATCTCTTGTGGGCTATCCTAATGTAACATCTCTGTTATGCAGTGCCTTTCTTTTTCTCATGTTTTTCAGCCCTTTTCATTGTAAAGAGTAATTATTTTAGTGTTATTTTAGTATTATTTATATAATATTTGCATATTAATATTTGGAATTAGCTCTTATTTTTATATGATTAGTCTTCATTTTAACTTTAGGTTAAGTTTTACTTATTACTTATTATAACTTCTGTTATTTTATTACAGAATATTTCTATTTAGCCTTATATATACTTCATTTATTTCATTTTTAGTTTTAGTAATTTTGAAAAAGCTGTTTTTTTAATTTTAGATTTTCATCTTCAGCTGTATTTCAACTGCATCATTTTTGGTTAACAATTTTCTTCATTACATTTCTTTATGTCTTTAGTTCTTTCTATAAGTAAACACGTGCATTTGCATTGGATTTTTTTTGCATGTTTATCTTGCACAAAATTCTAAAAATATAAATCTTGAAGTTAGTTGATAACATGTCAACATTCAGATTAGACTCCCACAAAGCACTGCGTGCATCAGCACAAAACCTACCAACTCTTCAACGCGCAGCAGTCCCATGATGTCTGTGATCTGGAGTTTGTCTTCAGCTCTTTGTTGCGCGTTTTGCTGTAAGGCTGTCAGTGGTGAGGGATGTAGTTCTCTCTGTGGTTAATTAGAGTCCCAAAGCGATCGGTGTTGCCTGCTCAGCTCCCTGATGTTCAGTGTATCATCTCTCCATCACCTCCCTTATATATACACGGTTCCAGAGTCTGGGAGCCATAAAAAAAGTTAGATCATGTTCCTTACTTTCTCTCCCACTCTTTCACCGCCCACAGAATTCCAATGTCGCGAGACACCTTCATTCATCCTTCTCGAACATCGAATGAATCTCGCGCGTGCGATGACTGCACGAACCAGGAACGCCCGGCTTCCGTTCTGGTATGCACCAGACTCCCAGGCCCGACCTGCAACCACTGACACGCGGGTGCGCAACAGGTGCACGACTCCATGACTGCATAGTCTATTCTGCGCGTGAGAAAAGCAATAAAGTGTGACGTGGCCCTTTTGTCAAGTATAGTAAGGGAGACTAGCTGTCACAAATTTTCTCAGTGCAAAGTAGATTTTTTTTTTTAATTCAGATTGTATTTAGGCACATATACTAAAGTTTTGCTTACAGAAAAAAGAAAAAAAATCCACCATTATTGCCATTGAAATATAGAGTAAGTCTACAAAGTAAAACATTAATAATAAAACAATTACAAAATGCAAAAGAATTCCTAAAAAAAAGCAAAAGTAAAAAGCAAAAATACAAATATCTATGGAAGCCTGTTTCCGCCATGGAATAAAAAATAAAAAAGATAGCCTAATTGCAACTTTTTATCTCACAGTCCTGACTTTTTGTCTTGCAATTCTGAGTTTATATCTCGCAGATCTGTTTTATTCTCAGAATTGTGAGTTTACATCTTGCATTTATTACTTTTTTTTTCTTTCTGCTATGGAATAAAAACTTTTAAGACTTTTTTGGAACTAAAAGTTTTTATCTCACAAATTCTGACTTCACAGAACTGAAAACTGACTCAGGATCACAAGAAAAAAAAGTCAGAACTGTGAAATAAAAAGTTGCAATGACCTTTTTATTTATTTATTTATTTATTTATTAGTGACAGAAACAGGTTTCCATATATCTTTTTGGTCAAAAGAATATGTGAATACATAACAACTATGACAACTAAATATAGGCTAGTAAAGAGGCTTATACAGCATACTGTACAGTATATATGTATATTTATTTATGAGGATTACATTTATATTCAAGGAAATTTTTTTATTCTTGTATGTCATGGGCTCGTTTTTAGTGTTCATGTCACCATGCACTCTTTTGCAAACTTCTTGTGAGGCAAGAGCTGTTAACACTCAATATATTGATTTAATTCAGTCCAATGTTCAGAAATAACATGCCAGCCTGTCAAGTTGCGCAAATCTGGTGTGAGCATGACATGAATGATGTCAGTGAACTTCCGTTCACATGACAAATGTCTGATGAGAGTCAGTAACATAGGCTTTAAATACCCTCATGGTAATGACAGAGTGACAGGTTTGAGATACCTTCTCACCTCTTATGGACAGGGAGCAATATGTACAGATAAATCTGAGCTCATGTCATCCGTCAACAGCCGTGTTTTGCAGGTGCATGCTTCTGCAAGGCACTCATGCCCTTCAACCACAAGCTGAACAGGTGCAGAATCGCATACAAGTGTGATCTCTCATACGATCAGTTAGTGATACATCTGAAGTTTACTGTAAAGAGTGAGGAGCTCACCCATGTTCATCAGCCATGAATCAAAATCAATTGCAAGGTTATTTGCAGTGCTGTTTTCCTTAAAAGGAGACACTTCGGCCACTCCACTGTCTAGACCTCAACAAAAATATTTTTTTATGCACATAACCTAAAAAATAACCCTATAATGGACCCTTTTCATAGACTGTGGTGATGATGCATTTCAACTTTCATCAGCATCGTAAATACTGCAATGTTTTTTATATTTTCATTTTTAGAAATGTATGTACATTTATATTCTCAGTTTTCCAATATATGTACATTAATAACACTATACTTTGTATTGTATTATCTTTGCATCAAATTGTGAAAAACTAGCTAACGCTGCTGTGAGGTGTTTCTAATAGAGCAGCTGTGAGAATGAAAATGGACATCATTCTCTCTTCTGACTGTAGTTATCATTCTCTCTCTATTTCTAGGCTAATGTTTGAAAGCTGTAAAAACACTATTGTGGAGTTTTTCTTTTGATATTTGAGCAAATGGGAACACAAAAAAATATATATATTTGATGTAGTCTACCGTTCATCGCTATAGAAGTTTACCCAACTATGACGACTTCTGAGAAACTTCTGAGATTTCTATTTTATATTTATATTTTAGAGCTTGATTTAGCCTAAATTTTAGAGCTTTTTTATGCTTTCAACAACTTTACAACAATACAGCCAGGAGGGGGATGAAAATATATATATTTGGATGGATCTCCCAGGAAATTGCATACTTCCATCATTTGTCTGTCATAGCAGTTTAAAGACACATTTTTTCTTTTTCTTTCTTTTGTTATTTATTTATTTATTCATTTATTCTTACGCAAATAATATGCAGTTTAAAAAAAGTTACATAGCTCTACTATGAAATGCCATTTAAACAAAAATCTTTTAGAATATTTTACATTATTCTTTGAATGGCACTAAGATATTTTATAATATAATATAATATTAAATGTACTGTATTAGCAACAATCAATTAATTAAAAATATACATATTTGGGTATGGTCAGCCTGGTCTGTAGAGCAGAGAGGGAAATCATGCGACAGCCTAAGAGGTTTTAGCTCTCTGTAGGGTGTGGGACTTTTGGACAGGCACAGCAGTAGCCCTGCTGTAGGCTAAGTCATGGATATAGTGGAATCCTCCCACATTATCTGAGACAGCAGACCCCAAAATATGACACTTATGCCTATTAATAGTAGTATAAATCCAGTGGTGGTGTTAAACTCTTTTATGGATCAGCCGTTCACAATTAAAAATGCAACAAAACAACTAACAATAATAATAATAATAATAAATAAATACTTGGATCAGTGACTGACTCTCACACTTTGTTTAAATACTGTAATTGAAGTAGCTAATATGTATATCCCCCTGTTCCATCAGATGTAAACAATATCCTGCAATCAGAGCTGGGTAGTAACGGATTACATGTAATCTGGATTACGTAATCAGATTCCAAAACTCAAGTACTTGTAATTAGAGTAAACTACATTTACATTACATTTACATTTAATCATTTAGCAGACGCTTTTATCCAAAGCGACTTACAAATGAGAACAGTAGAAACAATCAGATCAACGAATACAAGTGCTATGACAAGTCTCAGTTAGTCTAGTACAGAAACACGTAGCCAGGGTTTTTTTTTTTTTTTTTTTGGAATATGATAGAAAAGAAAAAAGGTAAGTACAGTATTAGTTGTGGTTAAGTGCAGGCGAAAAAGATGAGTCTTTAGATTGTTTTTTGAAAATGATCAAAGACTCAGCTGTTCGAATTGAGATCGGGAGGTCATTCCTGGGAGCAGTCCAGGAAAAAGTCATGAGAGTGATTTTTGAACCTCTTTCGTTCACTTGCAGAGCGCAAAACTTCTGGAGGGTGCATAAGATTGAACTATTGAGTTTAGGTAAGTTGTCGCCGTGCCAGTTGTCGTTTTGTAGGCAAGCATCAGTACCTTGAATTTGATCCGAGCGGCTACTGGTAGCCAGTGTAACCTGATGAGGAGAGGAGTAACATGGGCTGTTTTCGGCTCATTGAAGACAACCCTCGCTGCTGCATTCAGAGGCTTTTTGTAGAGGCTTGATAGTACATGCAAGAAGGCCCGCCAGGAGAGCATTGCAATAGTCCAGTCTGGAGAGAACAAGAGCTTGGACAAGAAGTTGGGTGGATTGCTCTGACAGGAAGGGTCTAATCTTCCTAATGTTGAATAAGGCAAATCTACAGGACCGGGTCGTTGTAGCAAATGGTCTGTGAAGCTTAACTGATGATCCATCACAACTCCTAGGTTTCTGGCTGTCCTGGAAAGAGTTATGGTTGACGAACCCAGCTGTATAGAGAAGTTGTGATGAAACGATGGGTAACCAGCCCACCAGCAGTTCAGTCTAAGGTTGAGCTGAAGGTGATGGTCATTCATCCAGCTAGAAATGTCACTCAGACAGGCTGAAATGCGAGCAACTACCGTCGGGTCATGGTTGGAATGAGAAGTAGAGTTGAGTGTCATCAGCGTAGCAGTGATAGGAAAAGCCATGCTTCTGAATGACGATCCTAATACGTCATGTAGATGGAGAAGAGAAATAAGTACTGAGCCTTGGAAAACTAAAACTACTTTTAAAATATCGTATCAGACTACAGTTACTTTTTTTGATGGATACATGATTACATTTATTTACACTATGGTAATAAGTATTCATTGATTCTCCTTAATTTCCTTTTTTTTAACGTGTATATATTTTCCCTGTTAAACCTGCCACATATATACATTTGTGATTCTTCGAGTTTTTCTGGCGGAGAGGGGGAGGGGTGTCAGAATCGCGCTCAGAAGAAATCAGCAACAAGATAATGGAAAATGGAGGGGAACATAGCCTATATATATATATATATATATATATATATATATATATATATATAATAGCAGTGTTATTGTTGTGAGTTTCATGTTCTTTAATATTAATTTTTGTAATATTGTTTTGTCTTTTCCTCATTGTTACTATGCACTTAAAATGATGTTTTGAGATAGATATAAATTCCATTGCTGTGTGAATTTAGTCTTTTTCAAAAATTCATGTATGCAATGTAGCTATTTTTTATGTTTTTCACTGATACATTTATATACACTTCTAGTGTTTTATTAGATTAAATATTTGACCTGGCAGTGATATTGCTGCGAATTTTATGTTTTTCAATATTGGTTTTTGTAATGTAGCTGTTTTTTAAATTTACTTAATTATAAGTAAATATCCTTTAAAATCATTAGATGTGATTTTGTTTTATTTAGTGTTACTAGCAAACACTAACAGCAAGGTACATTAGTGTTAGTATTTTGTAAGTATTAACTGTCCATACATTGCACTTGAAAAAGAAGCTATTGTGGCTCTTGTTGGTGAATTAAATATATTTTGTGGAATATATTTTTTCTTTGTATATGTCAAAATAGTACAAGATTAGACTAATTCAATATATATGATATCAAATAAGGGTTAGCACAAATGTAATCAAAATGTAATCCAAAAGTAATCAGATGACGTTACCAAAAATGTGTAATCTAAGAGATTATATTACTGACTACAAATTTTGTCATGTAATCAGTAACTGATTACAATTCATAAGTAATCTACCCAGCTCTGCCTGCAATGCAGCATTTTTTACCATCTTCTAGACACTGCACCGGTAATGAAAGAGAGCAGCATCCTTCTTTCTGAAATTCAGAATCAGACTGCAAGAAAAATACTTACATTTTTAAAATTAACACCAGCCCTTACAACGCTTTCCTTGTTGAACTACTCATTAAATTATATTTGTCAATCAGCTGTGTTTTGAAGGTGTAGCCCCATGTGTTTTCATACACAGTTGCACATGTGTATGTGTGTTTGTACTGGCAGTTGTGAGGTTTAGATGAGGTTTAAATGTAGCCATTGGCTTTATGGGTGTCTCTAATAAGGGTTATTTACAGGGTGTTACCAAGTGTATATGTGTAAGTATCATTGAAGGCTTCAGGGATTCAGAGCTCTAACCCACTAACCTTGGCAAATGGCTTTTCTGGCAAGTGATAGCATGTGTGCAGCACATGCAACAGCTGCCTTAGTTATTATTGAAATAGTGATGATTTTTATTTTTGTGGATCCAAACAGGCACCACACCAGAATAACTGGCCATACTCAGAGTTTACATAAGCAGGATGTACACAGACAACCCACTCTTTCCTGCATACTCACATGTATACACACATACATAAAAACATGTATTGATTAAATAAACAAAATCAGAAAATGACAAGTGTTATTTGATAAGTGTTTAAAATACTTAAATCCAAATACAAATGGCTATTTGGAATTCTGATTTAACCCCAGAGCTAAAAACCAGACTGGTTGGGGGGCCCAGGCCATACTGGAGAGGTTTATAGGGACAATATAATATCAGAAAATCAGACATAAGAATGTGGAATCATGTTCTCACAACGGCAGGGGCTTGGAATGCTACAAGGATTCGGTAGTGCTCTGAAGTTTTGGGAATGGTGAGGGGATTTAGGAACTTCCAGTTATGGGAAGTATATGTCCTCAGCTGTGGCCATATGGCTCATGTGTTGTTTTAAGATAATATAAATTTCCCTCAAGGTTTGCATGACAGCTCACACACATATATTTCCTAATACATAACCAAAAGCACAAACACTGAAATGGCTGAGGTTTCAGCAGATTTTAAAGGTGGATTAAAAGAGCAGATGAGGAGAATTACAGAAACATAATTTATGCAAGTATGAGAAGGGTTTGTCCAGCCCTCAGCCTGACTGAACAAAGGCTACTTAATATGAGCTCTTACATTTGTCTGGTGATAACAAACATTCATATGCCTCAACATTAAGTGTTTATTTGATATAGACATTCTGGCTTCAATGCACTCAGCAAGATTATTTCTCAGCCTGTTGCTCCTCCATGAGAGTAGTTCACTTGGAGGCTAAACTGGTATCTCTATGCTATGCTAGTATTTAAGCTAACTAAAACAGACATTAATGGTCATTGTAATGCAGTTCAAACGACTTATAATGTGATAATGTAGGAATTGTGATCAAATAAAGAGAGTACCAATTAAAAGGTCGAGCCAATGGGATCACTTGAAGACCTTAGTCAGGTTAGATGGCATGTATACTGAATTAAACACAGAAGAAAACAAGGCTGTAAGGGAGAAACTTAACATCTTTACAATGGCACACACTGTATAAAGGTCCTAGATCACATAATTTTCGCAACTCACAACTTTTAAACTGTTTTGTAAAGTTTTTGTCTACTGTTTTTTTTTTTTTTTTTTTTTCAGAAAGATGTTTTGTCAGCTGAACAATGGTGTGTTGTTGAATGCACTGTACTTCTATCCCTCACAGCCTGGTTTTCATTCTTGTCCAAAATTAAATATGGTACTACTCACACTAAGGTCTATGGAGTCCCAATTTCAAAGGAGGACCTGATTTGTCACAACACAGACACATTTTATAACATGCACTAAATCCTGTTATAGCGCCCCTTCCAGCAGCGCAGAGAATGCAGCTAATACTTGCATTGGTTAATGAATTGACACATTTAATGACTTTTAATGAGGTTAATAGTTCCAGGATTAAACTCACCTCAAACTAAATAGGCCAAAATGAAATATAGTCAACATGTTAGGGGAATTTAGAGTAGATAGTATATGAACATAGAGTAGGTCCATTTTTGGGGGATATGCAAGACATTTTAGAAGGTGTTTTGGTCTCCTTAAGGTTTCTGAGAGTCCACAATGACTAATGCTTTTGTTTAAGCTCTAAACCATTCACAAACACTAGAGGGAAAAGAGATGTCTGTACAGCAGACATTTGAAAATGCAGACACACTGGTATGAATATATGGTTTTGAGATTTAATACTTTACTTTTATGGCCTTTCGTGCAGCTGCTAAAGTGTCATAGATTACACAGACATACACACACATTTCTTTATGGGGCTGTATTCTATTTCCCTTCTTTGTGCCAAACTTGATCACTCATTCACATACAGCCATAATGTGATGATCACCAGGTACACAGGTTCTTTCCACAGCTATTCACTTTTTAACTGAAATGATTCTTTGAAATTCACATATGTCTCTTATGAGTCTGTGTTATGACTTGTGTTTGAATGTGTTTTTTGAGCTTTGCCTTTGGTAGTAGTGTTATGCAAGCAGTATTGCTTAACTACCACTTTCTCTCTCTTCCTTTCTCCCCTTTTATTAATCTATTTCATGTCATGTCAAAGAGTTCATTGTTCCCTTCTTTTTAGTCAAAGCAACAGAATCTTATCTGCTTCTGCAGTCATTATGTGAGGGGATGAGAGTGAGAGGAAGAGAAAAAAGATGTGAGAGAGCAAGACGAGCAGAAACGAGCATGAGAGGGTACATAACAGAATATCTTTTCTAAGGTACAAGCTATCAGTATAAAATAGCCTGTGCAAAATTAATGATTTTTTGTTTTTAGCATTTTTTCTATTCCTTCATTAGCATGACAAAAATGTTGCATTTGCATTATCATAAATGTTGTCTGGAGACTGTATTATTAAAAAGCAAGACAACCATGAAGTTTAATGTAATGCAATTTCATTTGTGTCAGTAGATGCTTGTGCCATTCCTGGTATTTCGCTCCATTTTATGTTAACTAAATTAATCAAATTAATTTATTAAATAATCAGTACTTTAATAAAAATTATTTTGTTTAATATTTTGTCATATATTTTTCTGTCTATTTCTTTCTTTTGGCCTCATATGTCAATATAAATAACTTGCGTCATTATGTCTAAAATATGTTATAATATAGACCAAATAAATGTTCAAGAAAAGCTTTAATAATTTCTCTTAGTGACCATGTACAGCATTTTTATAGTTATGTAAGGGTTCTTAAAATGATCCATTGTGTATATTTATTTATTATTAATTGATTGATTGATTGATTGATTGATTGCCAGTACATACATTCCTCCTCATGACAGGTTATGTTTGACAAACAAACAACCAGTTCCTTGACAAACCAGCAGTAACCTCAAGCTTTATGCATCAGTTGTTGAGACACATCTCTGATGTTGTAACAATGTATCAGTACAATGCTTTGAAGTTCTAGCTGGTCTTGAAAATGTTATTTGCATGTTAATAACTCCTGCTTTTTGCTTCCTTTGTTATTTTCCTATATCTTTTTGTTTTCATTTTTTTCTGTTGTTATATGCTTTTTTTTCTTCTGTTTTTCTGTAAATAGTGCTTTCTATAATGGCAAGTGAAATCACAAAAATTTGAAGGACACCCAGAGGCATAAAAAGAAAATCTATCTAAAAATCCTTTTTAATGCATCCTCAACGGCATGTAAACATTCCCACTGTTTGCATGCACATAAAGAGAATGAAAAGAAAATTACATAGTATTGTTCTGTATGTCTATGGAAACCACACATAATTTTAGCACCCATGTTGATGAATAGTTATGTACAGATCTGAATAGAAAAGACATCACAATGCATGAGGGAGCAGGGATGTCAGAAGATCTTTCATTGAGGAGCTGGATATTCAGTTCAAAGGCCACTGCACTTATGTTCTGTTGCTATGGTAACATACAGTAATGGAAAGTGTTTACATTATTCAAAGCTATAACACATGCGTATCTAATTTTGAAATGTACATGTATCACCGTTAACCCAGAAGAGTGTGTGCTCTTACCCACACACAAAGGGCTCACCCACACACTTAGGAGTAAAGGAAGAGTTTGAGGGCCTTTTAGTACAAGTATACTATCCTGTATAATAGACAATGGCTACTATAAAGGTTGCAGCATCTTAAACAGTATTAGAGTGCATGGGGTGAAACTGAGATGACAGCCTTAAGTAAAGGAGACTGTGGCAAATTGTCACAATGAATAATTAAAAAAAAAAAATCTATATCAGTAACTGTTTTCAGTCAAAAGTCAGATTACTTAAATGTATGTCCTTTCTAGCAGTGATTTTGCCCATTGGTTTCAAAAACTTAGTTTAATGCTTTCTGAAACAAAATAATAGAAATAAAATTCAATAAATTCTAATCTCCTATTTTTACATAGCTCTTAGATAAGCAATTTGTAAACAAAATAAATTCAGACATTCAAGAATCAGCTATATAATGAAGGAAGATTTCGACTGAAAGGTTGTTTTATGTAAAACATAAAGGTATGTTTAAAAAAAAAAGTTATTTCCTAAAATTACAATAAATATAAATATTTCATAAAAATGTAATAAATTATTTTATGTTAGTAGTGTCATGTGTTATGCATATTTGCATAAATGATTTTTTTTGTTGTTGCATTTTTGTTTTGGAATTTTTGCATTTTTGCCATTTAATCAAGATTTTTTGAGCTTCATAATTGTTTTGCGGTTTACCATAACAGACAGTTGTGACAGCTTCATATACGGTGCCATGATATCGACGCATGCTGCCACAAAAGTAAGTGTGCAGTGACCTATCTTTTTTCTGGCCATTAATGATAGATTTTGGTAGGCAGCACTTTAAGATATGTGTCTATATTAAATAATTAAATCTGTTACAAATACCCCTGCTCTCTCTTATATTTATTTTAAGCCTCACTTGAAAATGTGTCAAAAGTATTATCATTGTGTCGGCCTTTCCAACATTTTAACTTAATTTTATATAGCCTACATATATATTTTTCCAATTCCACCTCTCTGTCTGTGACCCAGTGATTTCTGAGATTCACTTAATAATGTTAGGATGGAGAGAAACTGTTCCAAACTGTATCCTCTCCCTCCGCTGGTACAGTATCAATCTACAGCACCGCGTAAACAAGAGCGCGAGTCCCCCGCCCCTTCTCTCTCTGCGCGAGCTGCTGCCAGTTCCGCGTCGGCCGCGAGTTTACCAGCCACGCACTGCCTGCACGCGCTCAATCCGCCGCCGGGCTGCACCGATGTGACTCTCTCTGGCTTTCAGAAGCCCCTTTTTTCAGTCTTCATTAACAACCCAGCACTGAGCGAGGCGAGGGGATTGTAACGGTGAGTGTATTTCGGATGGCCACGGAACGTGGGAATCTGCGTTACGTTAGCTGTTTGGGGGGCACCGAACGTGTGTAAAGTTTGGGGAGGGGAGAAATTGTGTCATGTGGTACGACAGAGGCTGCTTGCCCGTCAGTCCACTCTAGTGGAGCGGATAGATACATAATTACAGAATGCAAAAACGGCGTCGCGAGACAAGCTCAACTTGCCATGTGTTATAATTTCCATGAGGATGACGTCACGCAGTCCTTGACGCCCGTGCGCTCGGCTCGCGCTGATGAGATAACAGGACTGATATACTGAGCGTTTCCCATGCACACTAAAAGCTACACAGGAACAGGTCAGCGGTTTATAATGCGTTTTAAAGGGAAAGTCACAGTCCATTCTCGTTAGCTAGTAATTACGTAGCAGCCTGTGAGTTACTGTTTTTCTCTTTATACATGTATTACATAAACGGCAGAGAGCATCACAAGGACTACGTTGTCATGAGAATTCTTTTGACCGATGACGTTGTTTTTCTGAAATACTGTAACAGTGCATGCTCATATGTAAATCTGTTTAAAAGTTTAACCCTAAGAGACCCATTTATATAGATGATGTATGTTATCTTTTTCTCGTTGAAAGTGCTTTTAGAAAGCTATTAGTTTTAATAATCGTTATTTTGTTTTCTGGTTAATTTTGATATTGCAGAACTGTTGGGCTTTCACAACTGTTTACTGTGCAATTGGGGCCTGTTGTCACAAAAAGGTCAGAGTGTTTAAAGACATACATTCATGTCAGAGCAGATCCTGGGATGTTCGTACGCCTTGCTTACCCTCCGTCAAGTACCTGAAACTGCATATTTAGAGGCCTGTACTGATGTCCCAGAAAATTTGGAGTCATTTGTCTTTGATTTTCTATTTTTTTTTTTCAGTGGTTAAACAGAGAATTAAGGAAAGAATGCTTACTCGAAAATTGCCTAAATTTGTTCCAAAACTGTTATCAATTGTATTAGTAGGCAGTGACCATATTGTGTGGCTTTCAGCTGTGTGATATATATTTTTTCCACCTAAAACAGTTGCTGTGATACAGTTCAGAGGGTTAAATAAGTAGTTTTTACTCGTATTTACTAAAATAAATGTTGTTTATTAAACAAGTGCTGCAATTTACCTACTGTACAACACTTAAAATCAGCACTTCTAATAATCTCTAAATTATTAATATAATGCTAACCTAGAACATTTACTACTGACCCACTAAAAATATTGTTTGATATTCTACTTTTTGGGAGACTTTGGTCAGTTTTGAAATCAGGCTCTTAAATATTAAATACTTTGTTGTTGTGTGCATTTGATGCAAAAGGAGGGCCTCAATATCCTTGCTGAATCTGGTGATTATATTGTGGCCACACAAGTTATGACCTTAACATCAAGCCAATGAAAACTCAAAAGAACTCTTGAAATGACACACCCTTAGCTTTTCCCGTCTCTCCTGACAGGGACTTTCCTATGAGTTTTCAGACTGAAAGGAGTTCTGAACTCTGATACACTTTTGACTAATAAGGATCAGCTCAAGTCTGGTTTGAGTTGGATTGGTTTCAAAATAGACTTTGTGGTGTAATCAGTTTTGATTCTTTGCTTGTCATGTGGAGGCGTAAAGTATAACTGAAAAGTTACTAAAAGCAGGTAACAAGTAATCCTAAAATTAACCTTTATGTGCTTTTTAAACTATGTATACTCTCTCAACAGTAATGTCTTCAGATCGGAGTTACAGCAGCCTCTATACTGAGGCAATGACAAAATCACCGTGGCAACCCTGTGTTGGTGCACAGGCAGCACTGTGACTCCAACTTGTGATCTCCTGACCTCTGTGACCTGTGAGTCGAGATGGCGACCCACCGAAAGCACCTGGTCCGAGATTTCAACCGATATATCACCTGCTCTATTTGCCGTGGGTACCTGATAAAGCCCACCGCTGTCACAGAATGCCTGCACACTTGTAAGTCATCCATGAATACCACATTCTCTTTATGTCCCCTGCGCCATTTCTTTTTCTCTTTCTGAGAATAAAAACAAACAGAATATTTTGGAAATCCTCGCTATTAGAAATGTGTCAGGATAAACTGGCCTCTTTCTGGAATTGTTTTGTTTTATGTAATGAGTTTAAGACTTGTGTATGGATCAGATGTCTGCTGGCAAAAATGGCAACTGTATGTCACATAGACCTGTCCATACCTGCTTATCTGACCTGCCATATATCTTTACTGTCTCTAAAATCTGTTTGTTTCACACTTAACATGCTTAACATTCAAATTCTTTGTCTGACCGACCAGAGAATCTCCTAATGTTTGGTAGATACAGCGGTGAGTGTAAGCAGTGGTTGTTTGTCTGAGAGCAGATGGTCACTGAAAGTGACTTGATAACCTTTAAAAAAATCCAGTAGTGTAAGGGAGGGACTAACTAAAACTACAAATCCAGCGTTGTTATTGTTAGCTAAAACGAAAAACATTTGGATAATTGAAATAAAGCTGAAATAAAATATAAATATGTCATAAAAAAAGAAAGAAATTAGAAATGTTGCCTAAGTTGAAAATTTGAAACAATTGAAAACTGAAAATATTAAAAAGATATATAAAATTATAAATATGTTAATTGTATAAAAAGAGTACTAAAATGACACTTTACAAAACAAACCAAATAATTTTAGTAAATCAGACAGTTGGAGTGTAAATTATGTATTGGTGGCATTTAGTTGTATATTTATCTATTAAATGCCGTCATTTTAATTGGTACACTCATTGTTTTTGTTGATTTAAAAAAAGTCATCTGATAGCAATATGGTGGCTTAAAAAATATTGATTTTAATTATTTTAACTTTAATGACTTTTTTTGTGAATGAAAAGTGAATGAAAACGGTTTGATAGATTAAGAGTAATTTGACCTGATCCTCTCTTGTTTCTCTTCTGTTTTTCCTTCTATACTTATTCCACTCTCGTCTAGTTTGTAAGAGTTGTATCGTTCAGCACTTTGAGGAGAGTAATGAGTGTCCGGAATGTGGGATACAAGTCCATGAAACTAACCCTTTAGAGATGCTGAGGTACCCAAACTCACCCACACTCATTTCTCACATGCACAGATTAAGTACACACACAAATCCATATGGTATCTTGGCCTTTCTTCTTTCAGGCTAGATAAGACCCTGGAGGAGATCATCTTCAAGCTGGTGCCTGGGCTAAGAGAGAGTGAGTGTGTGCATATATATATATATATATATATATATATATTATATACATATATATATATATACTTTGCACACTCTACATGTTTATGTTTATTCTCTACAATGTGGTTGTTTATATGGTTGTGTTTTGGTTAGTACTGGTTTCTAAATCTGTAAACTGCTTCTTAATGTACTTTCTTTAAATGATTATGTTTATTTACTAGAGGAGGAACAACAGGAAAGTGAGTTTTGGAGAAAAAACAAGATCAAATCAAATGGAGAAGGTAATACTTAACTATTCCTTACACGAAACCCATAACCTCTCACGCACACAGTCACATATACACATAGAGAATATACCAATATATTTTAAGGTTAAAAGTCAGAATTCCTTTGTCTATCTTCTAGATGGCCCTAGGGCTAAGAAAGCTCGCCTGAGTGATGAAGAGGACCATGATGGGAAAGGTGGAGACTACCACAGGAGTGATCCTCAGATCGCTATTTGTCTGGACTGTCTACGAAACAATGGCCAATCAGGAGAAAGCATAGTTAAGGTACATATAGACAGTATAGTTCAAAATATGGTATGTATATATTGGGATGTAGGTTTGTGTGTGTGCATGTTTATAATTTGCACTCCTTGTCTCTGCAACAGGGTTTAATGAAGAAATTCATCCGTTGCTCCACTCGTGTTACAGTGGGAACCATTAAGAAGTTCCTCTGTGTAAAATTAAAGCTGCCAAGCTCTTATGAGGTAAAATACTGTTTTATTACTGTCTCACAGGGCTTTTAACACAGACAAATGCTTCTGTGTGTGTATTGAGAGTTAATAGAGTCAATACAGATATTAATAAATGAGCCCTTACCCATCAGTTGTGAAACCTGATAACCAATGAAAATGGTTTCTGAGGTTGTTCTTTCTGAGATGTTTCACTAAATGTGTATGTAACACAAAACATGCCATATTCTTTATTTGCCTATTATTTGATTTCATGAAACATAATTTGCTTGCTTTTGACTCTGTACCTGTTTCTTACAGCTCGATGTTTTGTGTAACGGAGAGATCATGGGCAAAGACCACACCCTGGAATTCATCTACCGCACTCGCTGGAGACTTCAGGGTGACAGTGTAAGTGCATATGTGTAGGGGTCAGGTTTTGTCAATATTGTTGGGAATGAATGTCTCTACAAGGATAGTAAAACCTAAACCCACCTATATTGTATGGACCAGCCCACAATCCCCAGGAGGAAAATGGATTTTTAAACATCCTTTATAATGACTCAAAAAAAATGTCAGGGTTCATGGATTACAAATATAATTAGCTCAGTTTTACAACAACAGAAGTTATTAGAAAGTTGCCACCATTATTTTTTGTCAATAATCCGTTTTACTTGGATGTACATCACAATATGGAAGAAAAGATCTGCTACTTCTGTTACATTGACTCTTTAACAGTTTCCTTTAGTACAGGGGTGTCAAAGTCAGTTCCTGGTGGGCCGGAGCACCTGCAGAGTTTAGTTCCAGCCATGCACCAGTACTCGTACCATGTAGTTTTCAAATAAGCCAGGTGTGTTTAATTAGGGTTAAATCTAAACTATGCAGGGCCCCGACCCTTCAGAAACTGAGTTTGACACCCTGCTTTAGTACAATGACAATATAAAGCTAATGATTTAATTCTGAATTCATGTTGTCTTAATAATATCACTATAACTACACAGTATAAAAAGGTGTTTATAAATAAAAGTCTATAGCCACCTTTATATTTTAGGAAGGGGAGCATCATAATTTGGTATCTTTGGCATCAAAAAGTTTGAAAACCCCTGCACTAGAACTTTGACCCATAAATTGTTGAAAAGTTAGTTTGACCCTGAATATGTGGGTGTGTTTGAATCTGTGTGTGAGTGTGTGTGCTCACGAGAAGTGTGAACAGCTGTCGCTGAGTTGGTGGTGATTGTGGGGGGCAGGAGCAAAAAAAACCTGCTCACAGCTACTGACAGATCTATGAGTCATATTTCTCAAGTTACAGACACACTAGAGGTTGACACAAAATCAGAGGACACATCGATGCCCCTAGATTTGTGTCCTTGCCTTTTACACCACAAGAGAGTAAGATAGAGGACTATGACGATATAATGAAAATGATACCCTACTTAAATCTGAATATTCAAAGTCATTCTTTACTTTCGTTTGCACCCCAGGCTTACCCCATGGTTCTCGAGTACCGTCCAAGGATCGACTTTGGTTAAACAGCACTTATGGCTTTGCGGAAATCTCATGCAGACTGATGTCAAGAGATGAACGAAAAGCAGAAAAACTGAATGATTGTGCCTCCGTTGAAAGACAACAACACAAAGCCCCATGACTGACAGGACTGCTCACTTCTTCCTGTGCGCTGCTTCAGCCTCTACTCCTCCATTCCTCCCTCTTTTAATTTCCTGTTCGACAGTTGTGGCTCCACCCACTGGCACTGTATCAAGTTTGTTGATTATATTCCTCCAAAAGCCTTTCTCTGCATGTTGTCTCTATGACAACTCCTTAGCATAGAGTGGCCTGTTGGGATTATCTGATAGCAATCTAGCACAGACAGTAAGCTAAAACTCATTGCAAAGATGCGTCCCGACCAGGTGACAAGAGTGAGATATTTTTAAGATGAAGTCTCACTAGATTTGAGATTTTTTTATTAGGCGATTTTATCCAAGAGTTTGCACTAGAGGCAAATCCAAATGTCTCGCTGTATTGTTGGTGTTCTGTGTTACCTTTACACTTTACTCTCTATTTCCTTTTGGTTACTTTACTCTCTCACCGCCCACATTGTCCCTCATATATTCAGTGACTCTTTTTCATGTCATCATTCTCTCTCCCTTTCGTTCGATCACACAAACTCACTCTCTCTTTCTCAGCCTCTTTCCATCTTCCCTTACACTCTCTCATTTTTCTCCAATGGTGTTTTTGGCTCTGGTCTGAAGTATTGATGGATCTCATTCAGATGGAATTGAATGAGAGCGCTGTAGATCCCCCAAAATAACAGCATTGAAAGGAACTCTGGGTAAGCGGTTTTCCTTCACATCGAGTTGAAGCCAAATCTTACTTTCACCCAAACTAGATCATTATCTTAATAGAATTGATATTACAATAACCGATGCCAGATATGCTTAATGCAGTAATTCACTGAGAAATCTCTCTTTAAAACAGCTGAATGGGGAATGACTGAAGTGTGCCAGCTGCATCTCTCTAAGAGCAGCTTTGTCTCACAGGCTGTTAGTTGTAAACATTCTGTTGTTTCCTGTTTTAATCAGACATATGTTTAAATGAGATAAAACAATCAAATCCACCTCAACAGACATTTGAATTTTAAAAACACCACCCGGATTGTTAATAATGCACGTTGATCTGTGTATTTTGAGTGTTGTGTAGCAAATTAAGGCCATGCATTTTATGCAGTTTGATGTCTGCAAAAACAACTGTGCAAGGGACATGCCAAAATTACATTTGGTTACTTCCACAAAGTGTAAGAAAATTCAATATCTGATATTTCTCAGTTTGCTTCTCTTCTACACAACAAGGACATGTTTGCGAGGAGAGAGTTTAAGATTCAATCATCATGTTTTAAATATTATAGTTAAGAGTGTTATTCTGGAGCATTAGTTCAGATAAGGTCATAGGTTAACTTTCTAAGTTTGTTTACATGACAATGTTAATCATTAATATATGTATTTGTAGTAACCTGTTTTATGAATATTCCATTTGAACTCATAATTACAAAAAAAAAAAAAAAAGACCAAACTGAAAAAGTTGCCAAACTGATTTTATGCAAATTCCCAGAATGCATTTTGAGAATTAAGAGTTCAAAACATGGAGCTTTTCCAATCCAGATTATATGATGGTACTCAACATAGAACAGAATTACATGATTTATTACGTGAACCATTGTTTTGGATAATCTCAGGGGATGACACCTGGTGAAAAGAGGGTTTGTTCAATGTTTTCCATTTTTAGTTTTGGAATCAAGGAATCATAACAATGGGTTTTAGACATTAGAAAGTCACTGCAGTGCTGGAAGCTGGAAGTCAATACAGTTAATCAAAAGATACATATAGAATAAAAATGAGACTGAATTTCTTGGCAACACCATTTTCAGTGGACTGTATCAATATGTACCAATAGTGGAAGTATATTTGTCCAAATGTTTCTTATGACAAGCTAAAACTTCATGTTATACCAACATGATCTGTTGTACTGAATTTTAAAAATCATCTGCACTCTCTGTCAGTTCAGTGGAATTCTTGATGTTGTTGTTTAGGACAAAGGCCACTGGCTGCTCTCCAAAATCCAATTTCCTCCCCTTAAAGAAAACATGCAAATCAAATATGAAGTGTCTTTGAGCTCTAATTATAAATACAATGTATTTTTGTATGTTGAAGCACTTATGTATATTTGAACCTATAATCAAAAGATTTTGTCAATGCTTGTCTTTTTCCTAATAGATGATGCTGCTTGGGGTAATTTATTCTTTTTTTATACGTCCCACCGCCTGCTATGTGTTCCCCTTGTAAATGTTCACACTGTACATGAAAAGCTTCCTAATGCTGTTCATGACCAATTGTTATTTAATTAATGTTATTTAATTAATAACATTAAAATATGAAAAAATTGTGGATATTTTTCTGTAATTTCTTTGACTATAATCCAGAAACATATTTCATTTAGCTGATAAAATTCTGAAGTCTATTATACTTGCATGACAGTTTATCTTGCCAATGGATCTAGTACACGTCTTAGATTGAACGAAATCTGCATTATTCATATTAATGTGGCCTTAAAGACTAAAACTTTTGAAGTTGTCCAAAGGCATTCTCTAAAAACACCATTTCATGTATGAAATGATATTAGTATGCGACTTTAAATCTGACAATGAAAACAAAGACAGGAATGTAGCTTCTTTTAGACTGTTTCTATGCACAGCCTCTTTCTCACTCACTTTTTTCTCCCCCACTTATGCACAAGGAAGTGGAATGTGACATGCATTCCTCTGTTAGTCTGTGCATCACTTGTTCAGCTGTCTGTTGGACTTGCTGTTCATCTTACAAAAGAGAAGGTCAAAAATACTTAATGTAGGACAAAGGCAACACATACTTAACCACAAATATGTCCACATGCCCAGCAACATTTATTGAAGTTACAAACTTCAGTGTTTAAAGTGTATGATTTAGGATTTTGGAAGAACAATGACAGCAATGTTTTTGGATGTTTGCATGTGTTTGCAGAATTGTGAAAGGAATCAGTTACCCAAAATAAATGTGACATCTACATAATATGTTAACATCAACAATAAAACACTCACGTTCATCACACATAAGTAAATAAACAAAGAAAGCCTGCCACTGTCTCTCCTTTTAGTCTTCTCTTTCATCATGGCATGTCGCAACAACTCTATTTTCAGTCAGGAGAATTCACAGCTCATTTGTTAAACTGAGAAAGTGAGTCTGAATGCCACCGCCCCCTGCTAACACTCCAACATTAAACCATTACTGAATAAAAGTGAAGCACATTATGAGCAAATGCTGGGAGTTTTCCTCTTATTTACAATGCATATATCACCAAACGAATATATCTAGTAGAGTTTAAAGCTTTAGTAAGTGATTTTTTGTTCTTCTAACAGGTAAATGTAATTGCTACAAAATTGTTGTTTCCAAACAGGTTAACACAGCCACGGTCCTAAGCTCACACCATTGGCTGATGTGGGTATAGGGCCGGCTCCAATCTAGAGACAGAATCAACATTATAACAACTTTAATTTCATGTGCTTTTTTCCCCATACACATTTTCATTCTTTGATGGTCACCATTAGATTTATGAGTGCAAACAAAAAAGGCCATCTAAAATGAAACGTTTAGAAACTAGACAAGGAGAGGGCAGGTAGATGCAAACTGGTGTTTGATCTTTTATTCTCTCCACTTATTGCTGCTTTGTTGCATCATACGGTTGCTGTGTTTTAACCTGTTAATATGTATAGGCTAATTACATAATTTGTGAAAGTCACAGTCATATTCCCTCGTGAATGCTTTCCAATGATTCACTGACTCAATTGTTCTTTTATAGACCTGTCACTGGCCAGATACTGGAGCTGATCGCTGATCGCTGGGTGTATTCTGGTATCACTGTGTTCATTTGGATCTTGTTAACATGGATGGTCTACTGTAATTGGAACCTCTCTAATCCAAGAGGCTGCTATCAATCATCTTCTTTCTCTACTTATCTCACCTTTTCCTCATATAAAGTCATTAGGTTAATGTCAGAGATCTCATGACATTCCATATTTAGACCTAAAGAACAAGTCACATGGCACCAATAAGATTATATATAGGAGTGACATCACCACAGAGCTTCTTCTTTGGGAATGACATCACAGTGTTGTGCTGAGTTACATCTCACTGATGATATCACCACTGTGCCAAGACTAGATCATCAAGACTAGAACATATTTCTAACCTCTCTAATCCAAGAGGCTGCTGTCAATCATCTTCTTTCTCTACTTATCTCACATTTTCCTCATATCAAGTCATTAGGTTAATGTCAGAGATCTCATGACATTCCATATTTAGACCTAAAGAACAAGTCACATGGCACCAATAAGATTATATGTAGGAGTGACATCACCACAGAGCTTCTTCTTTGGGAATGACATCTCTGTGTGGTGAGCTGAGTTACATGTACATCTCACTGATGATATCACCACTGTGCCAAGAGTAGATCATCAAGACTAGAACGTATTTCTATGGCAAAGCAGTGCATGTGCGCATACATATATATTTATGCTTGTGGGTTTTATCAGTTAACTATCTAAATTAACCGGTTTATATATTGTTACAAAATATTACTTTTTGAAATAAACACTGTTCTTTCGAAACTTGCTGTTCATCAAAGAATACTGGGTCCCACTTAATATTAAGTGGCCTTATAACTACTATGTACTTACATCAAAAAATAAGTACAGTGTATTTATTGTGTTCATACTGTACTGAAAAAAAAAAAACACTTTTGCTGCTATTGAGGTGGGATACGGGTACGGGGACAAGTTTGTTGGTCTGGGTAGGTTTAAGGGTGGGTTAAGGTGTCAGGGATGGGTCAACAGTGTATTTTTAAAATAGAAGTACAATGTAAAAACATGTATGTACTCAATAAGTGCATTGTACCAAATGATTAATTTAAATGTAAGTACATAGTAGTTAAGGCCACTTAATATAAAGTGGGACCTAATACTGAAAACAAATCATCATAGTTTCCACAACATTAATATGGTACTATAGTCAAATTATTTTAGTCAAGGCTTAAAATGCAACACCCAGTTTGATACAATGTAACGGGGATACCTTATCCACGTCTATATCCAACAAGAGGTCCTTGGCCTGAAAAGTGTTAGTGTTAATTCACCTGTCAAAGAGATGATTTGTATTAAATGTATGACACTTGTCCAGGTCATCTTACTTTAAAGTTCTTATAACTGAGCAGTGTTTTCAGAAAGAAGCAGTCTAATTTTACTGTAGGATGTCTCACCTGCTCGTGATTTTTCACCAGAGCTCATTCCCTGCCAGAACCAGCATCTGAATCCTGTTCAACTTCACAAAACTGCTAATAGATCACATCCTTCTTACCAACATTATCCAGCTCCACACCCCAGCCAGGACATTGCACACAGGTGCATTTCAGACACACTTTTCCAATCAGATTGCCTCTTTTACCCACATCCTAAAATCTCTCTGTTCTGGCTTGTTTGATCACTGAAAAGCTGTCATTTTATTAATATGGATGCTTTAGCCACTGACTTAGCAAACAGACTGTACATCATTTTTACTTTTAAAACATTTTTAAAAGATTTTACTGGAGTTGTACTGCACAGGGAATGTGTACACATTTGTAATGAAATTTGCATTGAAATGTGATTAAATTAATCTTTAAATTAGGAGCGACAGAGAAAGTGGAGTCTGTGGTGATTTGTGGCGCCCTCTGCTGTTTGAAATAGGACTTGTTCAACATTTTTTTATTTAAATATTCTTCCTAAATATAGGGAAAATTGCTCAGTCCGGAATGATAAATTCATTAATCAAAGAAAAACGTACACATAATCTTAGATTAAATAAACACAGAAATGACAATAAAGGACATTTCACCTGTAATTTAACAATCAACAACTGTAATAAACTTAACAAATGTGTGCATTCGTGTTAATTTCATTTAACAGAGTTGTTTCGGAGTGATGTCTTGTGTGCTCCTTGACAAATGTTGAACTGTCAATGCACATAGACCTGGTCGGTAAAGCACAAAAACTGATAAACACAATAGGCTGTTCCTTTGTGCACACGAGTAACTGAAGTCCAAGTACAGTAGACAATACAGTACGTTGGTGATTATTTTTCCACATATATTCTGACTTAATTTAATAAGTAAATGTAGATTTCGCTTGTCCACTCACTGAGGCTCGTTACCTTACCTCAATTGGTAAGCAGGGGGTGCTCATTCTGTAGTCTGCCTATACAAGAATGGTAACACTTTACAATAAGGTTATTTAACATTAGTAAACTACTTTAGTGAACACTAACTAAGCATGAACAACACTTTTACAGCATTTATTAATCTTAGCTAATGTTTATTTCAACATTTACAAATGCATTATTAAAATCAGGTTGTGCTTGTTAACATTAGTTAATTCACTGTGAATTAATATGAACTAACATATCAGTTAATTAAGTGCTTGTTCACTACATTAACTAACATTAACTAATGGAACCTTACTGTAAAGTTTTACCGCTAAAAGACACTTTCAGTGGGTGCTATAAACCCAAGGGTCTGCCTCAGAAAGACGGTATAGGTGTAGTCCTGGTGCAAAATAGTTCACACATATGAACTGACCGCATCACTAAAAATAGCCCCCTTCACCTTCTGTTACATCCCATGAGGGGGAGACAAAATCCAGCTTTTACCAGAGTTATTTCAGAAACCATAACAGACTTCAGTTTCCCTGGCTCATTTTTTGTCAGCCTCGATCTACCCTATTTTGTTCTGTTGCTAAACTGTATGTATAATATATATAAGGAGATGCAAAAGGTGCATCTCAATAAATTAGAATGTCGTGGAAAAGTTTATTAGGTGCATCTCAATAAATTAGAATGTCGTGGAAAAGTTCATTTATTTCAGTAATTCAACTCAAATTGTGAAACTCATGTATAAAATAAATTCAGTGCACACAGACTGAAGTAGTTTAAGTCTTTGGTTCTTTTAATTGTGATGATTTGGGCTCACATTTAACAAAACCCTATCAATTCACTATCTCAAAAAAATAATAAAAAATAAATAATAAATAATATATAATATATATAGATATATATAATATATAATATATATATATATATATATATATATATATATATATATATATATATATATATATATATATATTATATATATTATCCAAAGTCACTTACAGTGCAGGCTATCATTTTTTTTACCAGTATTTATACTAACCATATATTATGGTATATTATTTTATTATATTAGTATTCTTTACCATATATATATATATATATATATATATATATATATATATATATATATATCTACTTTGTCATGTATTTATTGAGGAAAGTGACCCAGTGTTACACATCTGTGAGTGTCAAAAGTGTGCGAATCTTTGCTTTCAGTAGCTGTTCTGACCCCCTTTTGCTGAAATAACTGCAGTTAAATGTTTCTTGTAACTGCTGATCAGTCCTGCACCACAGCTTAGAGTTCTGCTATGCACACAATGGTTGTTCAGTGTTCTCCTGATGGTGGACTCATAAACATTAGCATTAGCCAATGTGAGAAAGGCCTTTAGTTGCTTAGTTACCCTGCAGTCTTTTGCAACCTTTTGGACTATTACACGTCTTGCTTTGCAGTGATCTTTGTTGGTCGACCACTGCTGGGGAGGGTAACAATGGTCTTGAATTTCCTCCATTCATACACTCCCTTTATATAATACATCTGTCTGTGGATTTGTGGAGTCCAAACTCTTTAGAGATGGTTTTGTAACCTGTTCCAGCCTGATGAGCAATAGCAACTCTTTTTCTGAGGTCCTCAGAGATCTCCTTTGTTCGTGCCATGATACACTTCCACAAACACAATCAGACTTTGATAGATACCTGTTCTTTAAATAAAACAGGGCACGCACTGATAGTCATCCCTTTGATTAAAAAAAACCCCTTCAAATTAACTGCTAATCCTAGAGATTCACATACTTTTGCCACTCACAGATATGTAATATTGGATCATTTTACAGAAAAAAATTAATGACAAAGTTTATATTTTTGTCTCAGTTGTTTGATTCAAATTGACTTTCATGATTTGTGTGAAAATATGATGATCTTTGGGGTCATATTTATGTAGACATGTAGAAAATTCTAAAGGGTTCACAAACTTTCAAGCACCACTGTATATATTTATCAGAATCAGAAGAGCTTTATTACCAAGTATGTTTACACACACAAGGAATTTGACTTGACGACAGGAGCTTCCAGTGTTGAACAGGAGCTTCCAGTGTAGAGGAATTAAGGTGGGGTATTAATGACAACAGAATGTCAGGAGGTCAGTTTAATGCCTCACCTGAATAATGCTTCTTGTTACAGGGGCCAGTTTTAGCTTCATCAAAAGGTTGCTTCTTTTTACAGTCTGAAGTCTGCATCATTATACTAAGACTTTTGGACCCATAAAAGTCAGGCAAGTCAGGCCCCCTAGTGGTTGGAATTAAAATAGCACCAGGAGCAAGCTAGTTCCCTTTCGAAAGGGAACTCCACGCTGCATCCTCTAGAGGGCGCTATGGGAATGCTGTCAGCGTGTCCGGTGTCTGAAACATGAATGAAAAAACGACAATGAACTTGACATTGGCAGGCGGAAGCCTATGATGTAAGCAAATGAGCAGCTGCGGATATAAAAGGGCACCTGTAGAACACATCATCCTCTTTTTTGTCTTCAGGGTCGTTTGTTTCTGAAGTGTGAGTGGTAAGTACGAGAAAATGTCTAATGTTAGGCATTTTAGGAAGTGTGCAGATCCGTGTCCGTGCTATATGACACCGGATGACGCATAGGACCTATGTGTTATGTGTTTGGGTGAGGAGCACGTGTGCTCTGCTCTCGAGGGAACAGAGTACATTTGTTGTGAGCGTTTCTCGTTGAGAAAGCTCTGCTCCCATTTGTCCCTTTTCTCGAGGGAATTGGGACAATCATCTGCCCCCCGCGGTATCGGGTCCTGCTGCCGAAGCAGTGAGGAGACTGAGGTCATGGGGATCGCAGACGGAGCTCGCTGACGAGTTTGAGGGAGGTGTTAATCTCCCTTGCTCGCCACGGGCTGACGAGGGTGAACTGCTGGAAGAAGATGTGCGGTCTCTTACTTCTTCTGATCCAGCAGGAAGTGCTCTGTTGTCTCCTAGCCAAGGTGAGCAGGATTTGGTTGAGGAAGGTAAAGAGGATATTTCTGAGCCTTTTCAGTAATCCTACCCCACGTATGAGGAACTGCTGGGAGTTATGGAGCATTCTACTGCTAGGTTAGACCTGCAGTGGAAGCACGAGACAGAGGAAGTCGCTCACAGCAGGCTTGATGAGTGGTTTCTTTCTTGACATAACCCTCCAGCCCCTGTGAGCCTCCCATTCTTTCCTGATCTTCATAACGAGATCGAGAACGCATGTGAAAAACCATATTCAGCCCGCATCCATCGGTATCAGCATACTAGTTATGCTAACATCGAAGGGATGCGTAAGCGTGGATATGCGTCGATGCCCCCTATCAAAGAGACGCTTGCGAGCTATCTCTCAGTTGGGGTAACATCTAGCG
Organism: Cyprinus carpio; assembly: GCF_018340385.1. NCBI lineage: Eukaryota > Metazoa > Chordata > Actinopteri > Cypriniformes > Cyprinidae > Cyprinus > Cyprinus carpio. Next base: position 10,203,540 of record NC_056588.1, on the reverse strand, counting down.
GACATCGGGGTGTCATCACGGTGAACCCCCCCACCCCCCCACCCCCACCAGGAGCATTTAGGAAATGGACCCTGAGGCCTGACCAATGATGATGATCCAGTCTGAAGGTCGGGAACCAGGTTTCATTATAAGTGTATTTTGTTGGGTGAGTTGTGTGGCTTCCTCTTGTTAAGAGAGTCATTTTGCTGAAGCCTCCGATCTCCAGAGCTTTGCTTAGACAGTGTTTGGTGTGTAGGCTCCTTTTTTTTTTGGGAGCCTCGCTAACTTTCTTTAGCGCTGAGTGTTGTCAGGCCTCCTCTTGCTCTAGAGAGTTGTCATGCTGAGGCCTCCAATCTTAAGAGCTCAAACTAGGATTGAGTGTTGTAGGTTTCCTCTTATCTAGGAGAGTTATTCTGTTGAAGCCTATGCTCTCCAGAGCTCCGCTTAGACGGTACTAAAGAAAGTAGGCTCCTTTTTATGAGCCTCACTAGCTGTCTTTAGTGTCGAGTGTTGTCAGGCCTCCTCTCGTTTTACAGAGTCATTTTGCTGAAGCCTCCACTCTTAAGAGCTTAAACTAGGATTGAGTGTTGTTAGGTTTCCTCTTGTTTAAGAGAGTCATCCGGCTGAAGCCTCCGCTTTTAGAGCTCCATCTTTGGCGGTAACAGGAGTTTGTAGGCTCTTTCTTTTTGAGCCTCACTAACTGCCTTTGACGCTGAGTGTGGCTAGGTCTCCTCTCGGTTTAGAGTCGTTATGCTGAGGCCTCCACTCTTAAGAGCTCCCCTACCAGGGTCAAGCATCGTTAGGTTTCCTCTCATTTCAGAGAGTCATCCTGCTGAAGCCTCTGCTCCACAGAGCTTATTTGAGTTCACCTCTCCCGTTCGGTTCATTACATCTGGGTATCTGTGAATTGATGCTGGGGAAGCTTTAAGTACACACGCTAAGCATCTGTGTACTTTCTGAAATCCACAGGGTGGTAAGTGTGCACTTTGAACACTTTTCAAACTTTCTAAAATCCACATGAGTGGTCAGTGCACACGCAAGACACTGCGCACTTTCTGGAATCCTGTAAAGTAAGGGTTACGCGTATTAGCTTTGTTCCCTTTCTCTGAGTTGGTTAGACTCTAGTACCTTGGGCTCCACTCAACCAGTCTCTACTAACACACTTTGAAGCATCGCTCCCCTCAGCATTGAGGGTTATTGTGAGCAGGGTGCTTCTTTTCGGGTGCTCGAGTTCTCTCCCCTTCTGATGAATTGAATTCCTCGCCCTGTGGCTTATAGGGTTGAGTGTTGTTAGGCTTCCTCTCGTTTAAGAGGGTCATCCTACTGAAGCCTCGGCTCTTTAGAGCTCCGCTTAGGCAGTATTTTGGTATGTAGGCTCCTTTTTGTGAGACTCACTAACTCTCGGTTTAGAGAGTCGTTACGCTGAGACCTCCACTCTTAGAGCTCCAGACTCTGGCGGGTGAGTTAGTCTATGATGATTGGAGCTTGAGCCTGCCGTAAAGCCTATCGGTTTCGCTAGCAGGGATGCTGTTCCTTAAGTCTTGACTTGGGGAAACAGTTACCTGGGCACCCATCCCTCAGCATAGCGGCATGGGTATACCGTTCCCATAGCGCCCTCTGGAGGATGCAGCGTGGAGTTCCCTTTCGAAAGGGAACGTCTCAGGTTACGCATGTAACCATGGTTCCCTGAGAATAGGGAATGAGACGCTGCATCCTTGTGCCATGTTTCGGTATCATGCCTGTTTCTCCTCAGACAAAAAAGAGGATGATGTGTTCTACAGGTGCCCCTTTATAGCCGCAGCTGCTCAATTGCTTATGTCATAGGCTTCCGCCTGCCAATGTCAAGTTCATTGTCGTTTTTTCATTCATGCTTCAGACACCGGACACGCTGACAGCGTTCCCATAGCGCCCTCTAGAGGACGTAGCGTCTCGTTCCCTATTCTCAGGAAACCATGGTAACCATGCCTAACCTGAGACACAAAGGGTCTCCCACCAGTGTACTGACCAGGCTCTGGCCTGCTTAGTTTTAGTGAGGAACCAGACTCTGCCTACTGCATGAAACAGCTGCATTTGTACTATGCGCATTAATAAAGCTGCTCTAATAAAGGGGTAGCACATCCTGACAAGATCAATGCGGCCATCAGGATGCGCTACCACCTTAGACAATTAAGTCAAATTCATGATTAAGGAGGGGAGTTAATGACATCAAAATGTCAGGAGGCCAGTTTAACATATATTGTGTCTTGGCTGTGGGCTTGATGTTGATATGCTTAAGTTTGTGCAAATCTGACTGATCCACTAGAAGCAGCCAAAACCAACAAACTACTCACGTATTAAAGTTTGAACATCTCCAGACACAGAACCTATTTGACCAGAATTGGGATCATTTTTTTTTTTTTTTTTTGCATGTTATGTAATCTCCTTTTTGTGTTTGTTTATGTGTGTTTTTTGGCATTTTGGCAGTGGAAACCTGTTCTGTGGAGTGATGAAATAGACTTCTCTGTTTGACAGTCTGATGGGCAAGTCTGGGTTTGGTGGATGCCAGGAGTGTGGAAAAACTTGACTGGCCCACACAGAGCCCTTATCTCAACTCCGTCAAACACCTTTGGAATTAACTAGAATGGAAATTACGAGCCAGGCATTCTTGTCCAACATCTCTTCCTAACCTCACAAATGCAAAAATTCCCACAGGAACACTCCAAAATCTTTTGCAAAGCCTTTCCAGAAGACTAGAAGCTGTCAAATCAAGTCACCTTTATTTATATAGCGCTTTATACAATACAGATTGTGTCAAAGCAGCTTTACAGTGTTAAACAAGAAAAACGTGGGCTGATAATGCAAGAGCACAATAGATAACAATCAGTTTATCAGTTAAAGTCAGTTCATTGTTGATTCAGTGATATCATCATCCAGCTCAGCTCAGTTCTCTTCAAATAGTGTCAAGTCAACAGTGTTGCCAGAAATTGTGTCGCCAACTAAGCAAGCCAAATGCGACAGTGGCAAGGAACCAAAACTCCATCTGTGACAGAAATGGAGAAAAAAACCTTGTGAGAAACCAGGCTTAGTTGGGGGGCCAGTTCTCCTCTGGCCAAACAAAACCATCATGGTGTGGTTTAATTCCAGGTTGCAAAGCACATCAGATTGAGCAGAGGACTCGTTTGGTTCTCATGGTCTTGTACCGATGGTCAACGAGGTCTTCACAGGGGATCTGTCTCTAGGGTTTGTCTAGTTGACATGGTCTCCACTGACATACAGGGCTGTAGAGGTTATCTCTAGGTGCTAATCCACCATCTGGACTGGAAACAGTCTGGATCCAGATAACTGGAGTGACCATCTGATCTGGATATGGACTGGATCTGGGTGGCTACAGTGACCTCGGAATAAGAAAAAAAACAGGCTTATATTAGCGTAGATGCCATTCTTCTTACGGTGTAACAAGTACATCGAGTGTTATGGGAAGTGTTATGGGACGTGAAGGACTATAATGCGATAAGAGCTCACTCAAGTACTGAAGAGCTAAACCATTCAGGGCTTTATAAGTAATTAGCAAGATTTTAAAATGTATACGATGTTTAATACAGAGCCAATGCAATGTTGACAGAACTGGGTTAATACGGTCATACTTTCCGGTTGTAGTAAAAGCTCTAGCTGCTGCATTTTGGACAACCCAACAGAGCATTACAATATTCTAACCTTGAGGTCATGAAAACATGAATCAACATTTCTGCATTTGACATAGGTCGTAATATAGATATTTTTTTTAAGATGGAATAATTAGTTTTTTCAAATGCTAGAAAAATGACCTTCAAAGTAAAGCACACCTAAGTTCCTAACTGATAACGAAGAATTGACAGAGCAGCCATCAAGTGTTAGATAGTGTTCTAGGTTATTACATGTAGAGGTTTTGGTCCGATAATTAACACCTCTGTTTTTTTCAGAATTAAGCAGTAGGAAATAAATAGTCATCCAGTTTTTTTATATCAGCTATGCATTCTGTTAGTTCTGCGAATTGGTATATTTCGTTGGGCTGCAAAGAAATATAGAGCTGAGAATCATAATTTTTTTTTTTTTTTCAAAAAACCTGACGAGTCCTTCACTGAATGAACTCAACAAATCCTTCAAAATGGCTACTGAAACAGTCCATTAGGCTGCTCTTACCTGCTTTGTTACAGAAAGCAAAAAAATATTCTCCATGATTATCTCACAGTTATGAAAATGCTTCTTTTTATACCATAAGCCTTATGGTAATTCAATAATACTGAAAAGTAGCCTAATAACTACTATGAAGGGAAGAGATGAAAGAATTCCATTTTCTACATTATATTTCAAGTTTTTAGTGGATTTCGAGAAAAATTATACCATGTGGGTGCTTAGATAGAAAAGTGTGGTAACTTTTGATGATCATTGACGTTTGAGTGTGTACCAACCTAATACTTTTACAGCTAAAGTCACATGCTCACATGATAATCAAAGCTTAGTTGTGTGTCAATTTATAGAGTAGTTGATAGGGTTTTTCATTCCCTTACTTAACAACTGCCCTGCCTCTTATTGTGTGAACATGCACATTTTCAGAAAGAGGTGTTTGTATGCGTGTGCAGTGGATGGGGGGGGGGGGGTGGTCCTTTAATCACCGATGCCCTTTCGGTGCCCCCAGACCACAATTTCAACCGAGGGGGACACCCCAAAACCCCCCACACTCCCACCCCCGGACTGTGCCCCCGTAACGCCACTTCTCCCCTGCCCATCTGGGGGTCTGTGGATTCCACTGCGTTTGTGTGATTTGTTGCTCTGTGTGAGACTATTCAAGCATAGAACCCTTGAGTCTGTTAATGGTGGATAATGAATTGTTCATGCCTCAGTGGGCATCCATGACCCCACACTAAATGACCTGCTCTATCTGTGTAGCTTTATAAATAATGACCCAATTTATTCTGTCAAGCAATTAATTGATTAAAATTGGCAAATTATACAATGTGTTTTTTATTTTCATAAATAATTGCATGGTACAAGACCTGTGATAATGATTGTTGAGAGTGTGTGTTAAAGCCTTTATTCAGTAGCACAGCAGTACAGGTTCCATCACTTTTTTGGGGGTAAAGCGAGGGGGTAAAGATCGAGGAGTTTGGAGCTGGTTTGTTATGAGAGCAAAGTCTGTGTTAACATAAGACCTTTGTAGGTAAATTTGTAGGGGTTGTCTATTGGCTAATGGAGTGTATGTAGGTCATTTAACTGAGGGTAAGCCAAATGTTGTGGAAGCAGATTCTTCTTAGTCTAACAACACACCATTGACCTTTCCCTCTATACTGCCTCTATCACATAAACACTCTCTCTCTTGCTTGCTCTGTAATATATTTAATGTTTTATCCTTCACTCATCCCCTCACAAACACAAACACACAACAGAACCTTGACACATATGACACTTTCTGTCAATCTTACATAAGAGATGAGTGCTATATGCTGGGTCTGTGTCAGGTTTTGACTCAGAAATTGAGAATGTGAAGGACTGAGATTACATTACAGACATGTTAGAAATCATGTGGGTGTTGTCAGAAGTGTGGTTTAGTGGACTGGGTACATGCTTGGAGCACATAGGACCTCAAGGGGACTGGGTCATGTCCTGATTCTTGTCCTACTGTCTTTTCTACAATCAATTGAATAAAACGATAAATGAACAATGTGTGTGTTTCCTTTTTTTAGATTTAATTTCTAAAAATTCATCGAGACTGGACATTAAAGAGACTTTATAGGAAGTAAAGTGAGAGAGAGAGGTCGATGGGATCTGCAAAGGACCACGAGCCACAAATTGAACCAGGGCTCAAACAAGCTATGTAAAATAACATCAAATATTGGATCTTTCTTTATTTCACCTATTTGCCTTGCATTTCATTTAGTTTAACTTGATACTAAACTGAAATAACTAAAACTGAAATAAAAAAATTATACAAGTCACAAAAATTCACGAAAAAAATCTACAACTAAAATTTAAATTAAAACAATATAATAATAAAAACTAATTCAAAATAATAATAAAAACTATTAGTATCTCAATGATAAAAAATGTCAGAGCACTACCCATAAAGCTATTGGCTTCAACATATATGTGCCTTTGTTTAGACATACATCTTCTGATGCTACTTGGATACATCTTCGGTGGTGAACCCAGGGTCATGGGGTGATTCAGGTCTTTAATCATCATTAAAATTTAGAAAAGTTGCTTATAAAGCCAACACAACTGAACAGAGGAACATTAATTCTCAGATTAATATTACATTTACCAAAAAAAAAACGAGCAGAGTAGGAGTCTGCAATCATTGAGCAAAAACCTGTAAACAAACATTATGTGTACGTGACTTTAGTCTGCTAGGGTCATGACTGGAAAGCCTGTGTGTTCTTCTCAAATAAACTCAACATGAACATAAGATCACAGGTTCTTCTTTGGCCTACATATCATTACGGTGTGTTGTGGACCAAAGTGTTCTTGTAAAATATGTTCTGCTGACATTTGATGGCATTGCTGCTCATTTGCTGTATAGCTTTGAAGTTCTGCACTAAAACTGATGTGGGGGGTGTTTTACACTGAATGTACTTCCGCAGGAGTGTAGTGTCCTGCCAAAGTATGGTTTTCTATGAAATCTATTTCATGCTGGCCAACAGGTCTTAATCAATAATCTGTATTCCATAGTGTATGTTTTGAAGGGGTGGAAATGTTTTGTGTGTACCTGCTTCTGTAGGACATGAGTAACTGTACAAGCTATACATGTCAATGCGTAATTGACAACAACTACAGTAATCAATATGTAATATTCACCTTTTCAAACAAGAGTCTGTGAGTCTTTAAAGGGATGGTTCACCCAAAAATGAAAATGTCATAATTTACTCATGTTGTTCCAAACCTGTATAAATTAATTTATCCTAATAAATAACACCTAAAAATTATATTTACAAATAACAGCTAAAAAATAAATAAGATAAAAAATGATATAAAGCTATCGGCTCAAACAACACTTCTAAATGAATAACAGCTTTTTAATAACTAAGGAAATATGGTTTCAATAACTGTTTCACACCATTATGAATTATGGCTTAGATGCTAAAGCCATCATGCAGAAATGCACTTCAGTGGCCTGACAACTGAAAACAAGCCTCTACAAATGGAAACTTGATATAGATAGATTTAAGTGCTTGAATGTTAGCAAATATGATATCTAGTTTTGTCAGCCACTTGACAAGTCAAAAAATATAGTTGGAATGACAAGTTTTTTTTCCAGGCATCAATTGCTATAAAGGTCCATTTATGAAAAGTAAAGTCACATTTTAATTGAAAATTTTCAAATTTGTTTACTTGCTGGCTTTGTTTACTAGTTCTGTCCTTGCACTCATGCACAACACAGGTTCTCCCTGCACCTCTAGCTGTACTTTATCACTGAAACTCATGATGACTCAAAGTCCTGTACTACTATGAATACCGGTCAAAAGAACAGCATCTGCTCTATCAGTATCCATGTGGATTCTGTCCAGTTTCATAGGTTAATCCATAGTCATTGTGGAACAGTCATTCTCTTTTCACTGACACCCTGTTCACGTGTGTCTGTTTCATTGCTATCATATGGATCAGCAAATATTTGTATACTCACATGTGTGAACATTAATGACTGGTGTCTGTTATTTGATCTCTCATGAGACACATACAACAAACTGCTATTCTTTTACATAATGCAACATAAAGACCACCACAAGGAAAAAACCAAACAACCCCCTCAACACAGCCACAACGCTAAAATTACTCAACATGCAAATTATAACTAACAAATCACACAACCAGCCAAATACTACTCTACCTCAACAACTCGCCATTATTGGACACTTGCAAAGGAATCATGACTAACTGAATAGTGCATTTTTAAAGTGTCATTAGTAATTGAAATCAATAATTTTTGTATTATGTTATTCATACTGCTATGCATGTACGTTCAGTATGACTTATGTATCTGCCAAAAGCAACATAAACAAAAAATACAATATAAAAGTGCAGCTTTGAATATACAATAAAACAGTGATCAGTTGGTTGTTTGATCCAATACATGTAACAATATCAAAATTCTCATCAAATATCTTATTTAGGCATTTCCCAGGGAGCGACACACAGCCAACACAAATCTGTCACAACATGGCTATTTCTGTCTCCATGTGCAAGCCACCCAGTAATGCAATATTTGGTCACATGACCATGGCAGCCAGTGAACTTCTAGTGGTCACGGTGTTTAGTTGTGAAGAAAGGGTGGACAGAGACATGTCCTGGTTATGCGAGTGACACTGAGAAGATAATCCTGATTGGGCAGCTTGTTTATTTACTTCACAACCAGCTTTACAAAAGAAAATTAAAAAGTGGGAATAGTGAGATTTATACATACGTACAATGCAAACTCGCAGCTTCATAGTAGAATCATTTCTTAATTTTAATAATTGAAATAAATATAATACAGGCCATTTAAACATATTAAAATTATACATAAATGATGTAGGTATATGATATTTAGTAGTGAGCAGAAATAAAAGAACTGGTGTTTGAGTTTAATCATATTATTTATAGAGCTTTAGTAAGTTTAAATAGCATGTGCAAGTCTAGGGCTGATTGCATCATGATAGTTTGCAGTCTCTGTTTAGCTTCTGCAAGAGTGGAAGTTTGTGAGGGCAGATTTCATTAAGTTTGCTGAGACAAAATTAACTGAAAATGCCCTCAGATGAATAGGACAGCCAGAAAGAACAGCTTGTGGGGGCTTCTCCTTAAAGAAAAAAAATAAATAAAAATCATGATAATTGTATAAATTTAAAATGATTTATAGAAGAACATAATTAATATCTATTTTTAGGGTATTTTACGGTTAACTGTTTCCCCGTCAGCATTTTTGAAAGAAGTTGCCAGCCACCGCCAGCGATTTTGATGATTTTCACTAAAATGTGATGGCCTACAGTATATTTTGCTGTATGAATATTTGAATATGCAATACACCAAAATAAAGATCAAAGCCTCTACTTTTAAAGTTTTATTCTATCTTAAAGCATTCTTTTTTTATCAACACTTGAATATAGGTAGGTTCCATAATTTTTTTTTTAATTTTGAGAAAATCAATTTTTTTTTCAAAAACTACATCTGAATAATATTCAGTACGAGTATCAAGCATAAATCCAGTAAATATCTTCCATCAACACCTTCAAAGCTTGCACAGCCATATACCACTTCCTGGATCATCATTTTACACCATAACATTATGCAGTTTTCATTTATATGCTGTCTATTGCTGATGATAGCATTATTTATCATATGCATCTGTTTACATAAGAGATTGGTAGTTTTTCCATCCTGTTAACATGTGTTATTTGTTCCAGAGGTTTTGAACTTGTTCAGAAGATGTGTAATAGCCCCCCGAGTTTATAACAGTGAAAACACGAAAAGCCGCAAAAACTCGTCAATGGCAGGGAAGCGTTGTCTTCTAAATGTCGAGATAACTCATCAATTGCAGGAAAAGAGTTAAGGTTTGAACTTAGCATGACTTGGCTTGACATATACAACACTGGGTCAAACGTGACTGTTCAAGTCGGTTAAATATATCATCGGTATGTTAAGTTCACTGGGTTCATGTATATGGCTGTATGTAATGCAGTGAAAGATTGCAGGACACTGAAGGACTTGTGGGAGTGGAGCTGTGTGTGTGTGTGTGTGTGGTTGTGACTCTGAGATTGCACAGCTCTGAGATGCTTGAGGATAAGATTTGCTTCCATTTCAGTTGAATTCACTTTAGTCCTCAAAACAAAACATCAAAACAGCTTCAGTTCATAAAGAAAAACTCTTTAGACTCATGTTATACCTTTTACATTATGTCCATCAATGGTTCATGTTTTTATATAGTCAGTTCTCATTAATACAGATTTAATCCATTCCAGAAAGTTTCCAAAAGTCCTCTTTAGAAATATATTTCAAATCTAAATTTAACAGACTTTCAAAACTTTACCTGACAAAAACAGGTTTAGAGCAATTCTTGTGATGTCATAAGGCCTGTTCATATTAAGAATAATTAATAATGGTAACTAACGATAACCCACACCAATGGCCAATAACTGTTTTATGTGTGGTCCATATTTTCTACTCAAAAGTGAAGTTCTGAGTTATATTCATGTACTAACTTTGATTGGGAATTTCATCAAAAACTACTTATTTCAGCTAAATGGAACAAAATAAATAATATTTTCCAGAACCAGCACCAGAGACCAAACTCACAGTCTTCAAGCCATTTATGCAGCTGGATGACTTCATACCAGTCTCAAACAACGGCTCATTGACCAAATACTGGCAAAAGCAAACTGTAAACAGGGTGGTGTCCACTACAGAGCTAGAATAAATGAACGCTTTTTCATACAGTTTGACCAAATGCAGATTCAGAATCTGTTTTTGAAGGAGAGTATAGTCATCGGTTTCTATGGACTGGTGGCACGGGTGTCCAGTGGTGTCAACAGCTGCAGTATATACCTATTTAAAAATAGCAGAAGAATGATGCTCTACAAAAGTACTGTATCAGATATCACATTACGTAAACTGCTACTGTATGTCAGAATAGCAGGATAGCAATGAAACAATGAAGGACAACTTAAAAGGACATATGTTTACACAGACAAAAAACAAATCAAGCAAAACCGAGTGCATGCATCCTCAACCGCATGTTTGCAATTCGTCCACAGGAAATAACAAACCAAATGAAATCTTTGAGTTGGTAAAGCCAACACCTGGGGAAAAAACACATTTTCTGTGCCCTTTATGGTTACAGAATGCTTTGCAGAGCAGGAAATCACAGCTGCATTGACAAATCCACTCCATACTCCGCTCCAGTTCCCTCCTCACTCAGTAAGAGAGCCCTTGTTCTTGACTGATTGTGAATGCTGCACTGTTCTCCTGCCATCTTTGAGGCCTGTTTATGGCTCCTGCCCCAGACCAACTCTCTCTCTCTCAGTCCTCTAATGTTTGCATAATTTCAGTTTTAGAAAAATGAAAAATGGAGGCAAATGGCTCTGGCTGAAGGTTTGGGGACTAAAAAAGATCGCTGAGACAGGGTGAGGTATCTAGCAGTGAGATTCTAGATGCTGCTTAACTCACAATTAAGTTTATACATATGAAACATTAAATGAGTTTTTACAAAACTGGTGCACATACTACATTTTTTTTTTTTTACTCATACAGATCCATAAATCAAGAACGTTTTTGCTATGACAAACATTTCTGCTACAAAAAAACATGATCAATGTAAGCAACGGCAAACCTGTTATAAGAAAGTTGTAGGAAAGTTAAAGTTTCTGTTATAGGAAAGTAAAAAAAATTAAATTTAAAAAAAAAAAAAAACTTGCCAATTTTAGACTTGCACTCTTTTTATTTACTAACTGCTTATTAAAACAAACAAACAAACAAACTAATACTTTCTTCTCTAATCTTTTTGCATTCTATCTTTGTTTTCTGTTTATTTATTATACAATTAACACAAGCAAAAATGGCCTCTAACACTAGCTTTCTCTATTCTTTTTCTATTCTATCTTCGTTTTCTTTTTATTTATTATATGATTTTAAAAAAAACTTGTACGTGTGTTGCTATGTGTACTGAATTAAGTTATAACTGCGACTTGTTATAGAACTTGCATATCATTGCTCTTTTGTTGATTTTGATTGCTTCCATTGTCCTCATTTGTAAGTCGCTTTGGATAAAAGTGTCTGCTAAATATCTAAATGTAAATGTAAAGAGCTGAGTCATTTTCCCAACAGTATTTCACATAATTGAAATATCATCAGTCTGAGCCACTAAAGCCTATTTCTAAGGTCATGTTGGCCAACTGACAGAGACAAACACATAAAAATGATTACTGTGGGCCTATCTTTGGGTTTTGGGCACACAAGAACGAGGGAAGTGGCGCAAAATGCTTGCCAGCCACTTGCTATACAATTTGAGTGGATGTGTTTGTGCAAAGAGATGTGCATAAGCCTTATCCCACACATTTAAATGCCTGTGTGACTTTTTACCATCTTTCATGATGCACTTTGTTATGATCTTTCAAGATATAAAGAGGCTTGCTTCCAGAATTTCCTTTAAAATCAGCTGAATAGTTAATGGACACATTCCAAAATAATGATTTTTCCAAAATAATTAACAAAATTAAAATGGACCCTTTTCACAGACTGTGATTATGTAAATCCTGCAGTTTTAATTAAAACAACAACAACAACAACAAAAAACCTTACAACACTATACTTGATATTATATTATCTTTGCATCAAATTTGTTAAAGTTGCTGCTATTTCTAATACAGCAACTGTGGGAGTGACTGTAAATTTGACATTGCTTGTTATTCTGCTATTATCAATCGCTCTATTTTTTTCTTCCTCTTTTTGAAAGTTGTAAAAAGTTGTGGAGCTTTTCTTTAGCCCAATTCAGTTGCCCTGCAGAGGCATATCAAGTTACTTCTAACTTTCTTATCTCATACAGTGCTACTATATATATATATATATATATATATATATATATAATTTTTATATATATATATAATTTTTTATATTTATAACTGGCTGTTTAAGATTATGTACACAGTGTGTACTGCAACTGATATTGGAATAACCTGAAAGAACCTCTACTATCAACATGATGTTCTTCTGATGTTCGTCCAGCCAGAATAGGCTTGGCATGAGGGAAGGTATTTTTGAACTGTGTGTTCAGTACATGATCAGGCAGAGGGTGTTCATATCCAGGGTTATCAGAGGTCTTGTGTCTAAATCTCATTTCCACTAATGTGTTAAAAGAGTTGTTTCATAGATGTGAAAGCTTTTAAACATTTCAGAAAAGTGAGAAAGTCGAAAATGTAGCTCTCTACAGTCCTCACTGAGTGGAGAAGACCCTGAGCTAACAGTGAAACTGCTTTACGATTTTAAGACAGCTTTTTATGCAGATAAAAGCAGATTATAATTTATATTGATTTACATGGATATATTCATAAAGCCCAGGTGTCAGACTGCATCAACTTGACCAGTCTCTCCTCAGAAATCTGCTTTATTATTCTAATTTTTCAGGTGCTTAAATGTTTAACTTGAATACTTTAGTTAACTTAGCAGTCAGTTTGCTTATAACTCTACAAGAGCAAATGAACTCAAACTGTCACTTGTGCTTTGTCCCAAAACTTTTTATGATAACAGCTTAATTGCCACCAATACAATAATGTTGTCACTTTGGCAAGTTTTTTATGAAGTGGATAGATCAGACACATTCTTACTTAGTCTAACTGAAGTTATTGAGAAACAGAATCTGAAAATGTGAAATTTTATTTTAGAAAAATCACACCAAATACATCCATCCATTCTTTCTTTAATAAAATACAGCCATTCTTATCTTCACATCTGATTCAAACATGACATCACAACCAATTCCACTCATATTCACTGAATTGCACTTAAATCATAAAATTACCCAACAAAAGACACTACTTACTTTACAATGACATTTGCTGAGATCCTAAGGCACAGAAACCATTATCATGACATTTGTTTAGCTTATTGCATTCAGTTGCATTAAATTTCTAGCACATCTAACACAAACATGAATAAAAAAGAGACAGCTAAATGTATGTGCATCTTGCAGATAAAAAAGCTTGATAAACAAAATGATCAAAACCTAATTTATTTCAATGCTGATTTAAAGTACATATTAAATATGATAAATATATATATATATATATATTTTTTTACTTTTTTCCTTCTGAAAGTTTGTAACCAGTAAAGGTTACCCCTTCAATATGAAGGACAATCTCACTGGTTGCATACCAACTGTTCATCTCTTCCATAATAGAATCTTCAACCGGAAATCGGCTAAAAAATTGGCTAGTGAGACCTATGCTTTAGATACAAATATCCTCAAATATTTAGACTTGATTTTCACTTGGTATAATGTTTTATCGTGCACAGTCTGCAAATGTGGCACACAATGGCAGCGGTTTAACAAAAGATTTCTCTTAGCACACATAAGACACATTTTATACAATGAACCGGCAAATATGTTATATAGTGTTTACTCCAGACCCCCTAGTGGTCTTGTTTACAGATGTGTCTAGCTCTTTAGGAAAGAGGTCATGACACATGTTTTACTTAACAAACGAATAAAATATGCTGTATTGCACTGCAGCAACATGTTCCATCTAAAAGAAGAAAGATTCACTCTATGTGACCATTTCAACCATGCAACCTCTCTTCCCTCTTTAGTCCACTAATAGACAGCTTATCTAGGTCTACTTGTAAAGCAATCAGCAGGTATATCATATTAAGAGCTTTAAAGAGGACATTAATCTTCTTCTGTTGTCATACTGAGAGATTTACTGTTGCTAAAATCTTTCAGCACATTTGGATAGTTTGGACAGTGAACTCAAGTCACCAGTAGGGCCCATTGGTTGCAATGTGCCCCCAACTCTGCCAGTTTGGGAAAATGCTATTGGATTGGAGCCGACTTTTACATTTATAAACTTCCTTGTCTTGTGTTTTCCTGCCTAACTTTCTGGATTCATTCGGTTTCTTTCCCTGGTTTGTGGAATTCCATGTATTGTTTAGTTGCCAAGATGTTGAAACCAGTCCATAGTTTCTGCCATCGTTGTTGTCCCAGTAGGTCTTCTTTCCAGTACTGTAGCTAATGCAAAATTCGATCTTATTCTGAGGGGGCACATACCCAGGCAGTTCAATGTCAAATGAAAATGTGTCTGTATCCTGACTACCATACACATTATTCATAAATGTGCATTCCACATCCTGGAAGCTCTTCCAGGTGTCGAAGGTGATCCGCACATGAACCAACTTCTCGTAGGCCAGGTTATGCACTTTGATGGTGCCAGTTAGGGCCCGCTCCTGAAGGGTACAGTTCTCCAAACAAACAAAGTTTTTCAGCAACCGGCTACGGAAATCTAGGTAGTCTGCCGCTGGCTGTGGAAAGTCTAGAATTCTGCTCTGGGCAGAGTTTATATGAAGAGTGGCTGTGACGTCCTTTAGGTCTTCCAGGTCAAACTGTAGTTCGGACGCAGAAGCTTCTCTGTTATCAAAAGTTGAGAAGACATGCACCGCTGTTAATGACATACCCTTTGAGTCAGCAAACACAACCTTCTTTTTGGCTTTGGATTTTGGGGTCTGCCAGCCCAGACGAGGGGACTCCAGGTGGGTTCTGGAGCTCAAGCAGGGCCGCAGGGGTTTGTAGCAGGTGTTGACCAGGTTGCGCTTCCTGTAGTCTTCATAAGAGCTCAGGAAGCTGCGCAGTGGGGGAGAATGGGTGATGTACAGCTGCACAGCCACATCCACAGGCATAACTGGACCCGGCATTGGGGGACTGAGGAGATGAAGAACTCTAAACACATACAGACAAAAGACAACCCAGATGTGTGAGTACAATGCCTTTGAAATGGTTCATAAGATAGTCTGCAATAAAATTATACTCTTAATTTTGATTTGATGTAAATATATGTGCTAGGGTTTCAAACATTTCAGTACTAACCACAAAAGTTACAAATACAAGTTTTTAGAAAGATATGTGACAAAACATTTGTCATTATCACTTAAATCTGGATCTACATAAAAAAAAGATCAAATAAATCATAGAGATGTAAATTTCATTTTTAAAAATCTTTAATATAACTAGTCGACGTGTCGCTAACTGTAATAGAGGCATCAGAAAACCCTTTGCATTTTTAAAACTTTTTGGTTTAAATAACGTTCTTACCTTGTGGAACTCATGGAGAAAATGTTTCAGTTTAAATTGATCTCTTGAACAAAGCACATTATAGGAGATACAGGATTTGCAAGCAATTCCAGAGCGCTGTATTTTAATATAAAAATTTTTTTTTTTTTTTTTTTTTTAGCAGTTCACCCTCAGAAGAGTAGCCTACGTGTCGACACACCCGCTCCACGAGACTACTGCGAGTCCTTTAATAAAGCCTCTTGCCGCTTATTTGCATATACCACACCCCAGCCAATAACCGAGCCGCTCATTTTTGTGTCGACCAATCATCACTGGAAGAGATCTGTGTTTTTGTTACACTGACATCCTCGAGTGTAGTAATGGTTGTAGTTTATATTCTCTTTTACTTCAAGACTTGTAAATGTTGGGCTATCTTCATTAAGCTGGAGGTGATGAAGCAGGGTAATCTTTAATCTGTAAGCGTGGTTCTTTGCCCTGTGAATGCAGGTCATGGATTAAGTTCATCTTTATTTTCTGAAAGTTGTAATAAACCATGAATTTAAACTTATCGCTGACCCTAACAATTTATACAAATGTATATAACACAGCAATACATACTACCATTAAGACTCAACAGTGCCTGGTTGTGTTTACCATGGTACAAAGGTCCAAATGGCTCTTCTTTGGCACCATCCAACACATGACTGTTGCGCATGATAGAATTAACTCATTTTACAAGCACTCTAACTTCCGACCATCCAGTCCATTTCAAAGTCATTCAAGCAAGCTATTCTAATACATTTTTCGTAAGAAAATTCTCTATGTCAGTCAGTCTCTTCCCTATTTCTCTCATAGCTGCGTGATTTTATCACCTGGTGATTATTATTTGATTAACGATTAAGTGACGACATTCTGATTGATTGATGTGCATGACCAGATGTCCACCTCAGTGATCAATACCTTAGCACCTTCCTTATTGATGTGCAAATGGTGAAGCTGTTTCGATTGTAGGCCTATGTTTTGGTGATTAGAAGTTATCAGCCCACTGGGGCACGAACTAGCAAAGGGTCCAAACTTGTGCAAATTTAACCTACCTCTCTTTCTCTCTCGAAATGTAGCAACACCAAGACCATGGGTTTGATTCCCAAGGATCATGGTACAGGGCCGCTACAAATTTGAGATAGGAGGGGAAATTATATTCCAACGCTTTTGCGTTCTCTCGCTAAAGATTTGCGATCCCGTGAGAAACTTCGCGTTCGGTCGCAAAACTTTCGCAGTTTTGCTGGCAAACACAAGTTTCTCAGCTGAGGTTCAAAAGCTTTGGAATATATATACAGGGCTGGGGAGTAACGAAATACATTTAACGGCGTTACGTATTAAACATACAAAATATGAGTAACTGTATTTCGTTATAATTACATTTTAAATAAGGGGTAGGACTAATCAGATTACAGTTACATCCGAAAAGTATTTTAGATGACCAAAGTGATTAATTTCAATGTCATTCCTTAATTTAATACTTAAGTAAACAGTCTGGGCATTTTAACCAGTAGGCTACGGCAACTGATTCTCCGTTGAAACAAACAAACAAAAGTAAAACTAGATTTGTCTTTCGTCATCTCTGTGCGCTTTTAACGCAGTGTCAGATCCCGAAAGCGCCGTCAGTTTTTACTTTCACTTTCTAGTGAATACTGAGATTAAGAGGTTCACCGCATAATTCTTGTGCAAAGTTTGCACATTGCTTGTGTTGATATCCATTGTCTCGCCTTCCTGGTTTAAAACAAATATTTACAATATTGCGACATAACCAGCCCCCCTCCCGCCCCCACCCTTGAGTTCCCGGTCATGGGCAGCGGATTTGCGCCAAGTCACTGGACTCCGTCCCTTAGTTAGCCTGCCCGCTCACTTTTGCTCAGGCCTGCTCAAAAATAAAATTCTGGCTATGCCAGTGGTTTGGTGTTTCTGGATTCGTTTTGAAGCTTGGAATGCATTCATTGTATTCAAATCGAATTTCTATTGATTGGAAGATTTAAATGACATAACATTTTTTTGTTGTTCATAGAATTTCTGTGGAAAATTGTTGTTGTTAAAAATGAAATGCAAAGAAAACGCAAATCTTATCACTTTTATTTAGAGCTGGAAAGCATAAAAACAAGACATCCAGTTAATATGTTCCTTTATGTGTTTCATAACTTAAGTATTTCAAAGTATTCTAAAGTATTTAGATTAAGTTACTAAACCTGAGTAATCTAACGGAATACATTACTGTTTACTTTTAAAGCTATATATTTATCTGTAGTGATATACATTTATAACCTATATATATATATATACACACACACACACACACATATATATACATATATAAATATATATATATATAGGGATGGGCAGTATTTTAGATACATGTATTTAAAATACGTATTTGAAATACAAAATACTATTTTGTATTCTAAAGCCTTTGGTAAAAATCAAATGCAATTTGTATTTAAATACATTTGAGATTAGTATTTTTGTATTTTCAAAATACATAAAATACTTTGTGCCAGTCAACCTCTTTATCAGGGTGCTGATTTAGACACAACCTTTGTTTGGCCTTCCAAAACTGGACACGGCTAGAAATCAGTGGTTAAGTTGTATTTAAAACACTGTTCCAGAACAGTTTAACCCAAATTTTTAGATGCGTGCAACTCATTTTATGGAGGACTGTTTCCTGATCTGCCAGCTGTTCTGACTCACAGACTGTAAGTAGGTTTTTTATATTTAAAGAATTTGCCACTGATGATTCAAATGCAAATTTTGAGCAATGTAGAGTAGGCTGGTTGTTTGTCATTTCTCCAATCACAAATGCAGACAAGGTTTTATGTTTACACCGGTGTGGTGCGATGCAACGCAACGCAACGCGTAAAAAGACAGTAAAGTCATTATAATCAGTAATTATGTCCCACAGGATGCAACAAATGCTTAGTTTTTTTATGGTTTTTAATTGGTTTTGTCTCATCGTGCCAGAAGACTGCATCACATTATGGAAAGGGGCATAACATTTCTGTCACATGCTTGAGGTATTCGGCCAATCACAACGCACTGGATAGCTGTCCAGTCACAGCACACCTCGCTTTTCAGAACAATGAGCTTTGTAAAAATCAAGCGTTTCAGAAATGTGGGGCATAGAGGAGAAACAATAATGTACAGTATGTGGAAAATAATGTGTTTTTTTTTTTTACCTTAAACCACATAAACACATTTCATTACACTAAATACACAAAATAATGTTCTTTTTAGCAGCATCATATGACCCCTTTAAAGCACTACTGCATGTTAGGGCTGGGTAATATGATTATACATAACGTGGCGATAAAATAAAGTGTGAATCGGCTGAACTTTTTCTAAATTGTTTACATAGATACTGTAGGCCTGTTGGGGTAAGCAAATATATCCGTGCAGCTTTTAGTGAGCTGGAATTATTGGAACGTTGGAGTGTAAAAAGAAGCTTGGATGAATGAGTAATAGAATGTGATGTGATTGGTGCAATTGCACTTATTATAAGTGTATATGTGTATGTGTCCTCTATACTTTTATGGCTCTCAATAGATTCAGAGGTTGGAGTTGGGTTAAAACTCCTTGACAAGTTCTGTTGCTATACTTTCTGATTACATTTCTGTCCACATTTAAAAATACTGATCATTTAATAATTGTTGTAATGCTTAAATATTTGTTTTCAACTTCCAAATAGGTGTCCAATGATTGATAAAAAAATATTTGATTGCTGAATATTGTACCTTAATTAAAGTAGCAGTTTAGTAGGATCATGATTTTATTATTATATTTATGATTAACAATCAAATGATTAATTAGTTAAAAACTAATTGCTATGAATACAGGTGCCATCAGTTGTCATCTTATGAAAGACTTGTTTGTCATTGAGTCAGTGTTGCTGATGCAAAGTAGACCCTTCCTTACCAAACACCAAGTATCTAAATTAGGATACAATTATGAGTCATTCGCAAACTGTTAAACATTAAAATGTTGGTTACTTTAAAACTAACCTTCATCTGGGAGATCACAGGGATATGTAAATATTTGATCTGTTAACTGGTTGCATATGTCAGATTTATTTCATGACTCAGGCAGAGAAAAGATGTTGCTATCAAACATTGTTTACTTAATCAAGTCAGTGTATAGACTGAATGGATCAGATAGATCAAACAGGCCAATTGATGAAAGGTTTGCATAGAAATTTCATGCTCCCTTGTAAAAGTATTTTTTAGTATTTTTTAAAATACAAAAATACAGTAGTTTATTTTGATACTTGGTGTGGCTGCTGTATTTTCTAGTTTATTTTGATATAATGAAATATGATATAATATTTTGATGTGTCTTTGCCCATATATATATATATATATATATATATATATATAATATATATATATATATATATATATATACTGTATATATACTGTATATATTGTGATATATATATACCACCATTTTCCTTTAGTAATATGTAACATTGGGATAAAATCTGCTTAAAATGTACTAAATTAATTTACTAGCTTAATGCATGAATGTAGAAGTATTAGTGTGGTGGTCTGCTGATATCCTCATGCCATGTACCTTTAACACTAACTGATTACAAAATGCATTTAATTACACAGTTTAACTCAAACATTGACATTTTCGGGGCATTTGTGGTAGAGTAACATCCGCTAGGATTTAGACTGACCTCATCCATAAACATTGCTGCTTCTGTGGCATAAGGATATGCTATAACCTAGCAATTGCATAATAGGTCCTGTGTCATGCTGCCAAACCCCACTATGGCACACAACCTGAAATAAAATGAGCGCTTGGCTGTGTTAAAAAAATACAATGTCTTATTCGGTGGCAACTGGAATATGCAATGGTGGAGTGAGACATCTAGTGGACATTATAAAGAGAGTATTCATTTTAAATTTAGTCTTATATCTAATCGACAACTGCTTTCCACATTATTTGCTGGGCTGCCACGTCATGTCCAACAAAATACAATCTTATTTTAGAGACACTTTTAGATAGACAGACAGGCTGACAGTTGCCAGATACTCTCCTCACTACCTAGGTTTGGGTCAATGCACCATGCCAACCAACTACAGGTCCTTCTCAAAAAATTAGCATATTGTGATAAAAGTTCATTATTTTCCATAATGTAATGATAAAAATTTAACTTTCATATATTTTAGATTCATTGCACACCAACTGAAATATTTCAGGTCTTTTATTGTTTTAATACTGATGATCTAAAAAAATTAGCATATCATGAAAAGGTTCTCTAAACGAGCTATTAACCTAATCATCTGAATCAACTATTAACTCTAAACACCTGCAAAAGATTCCTGAGGGTTTTAAAAACTCCCAGCCTGGTTCATTACTCAAAACCCGCAATCATGGGTAAGACTGCTGACCTGACTGCTGTCCAGAAGGCCATCATTGACACCCTCAAGCGAGAGGGTAAGACACAGAAAGAAATTTCTGAACGAATAGGCTGTTCCCAGAGTGCTGTATCAAGGCACCTCAGTGGGAAGTCTGTGGGAAGGAAAAAGTGTGGCAAAAAACGCTGCACAACGAGAAGAGGTGACTGGACCCTGAGGAAGATTGTGGAGAAGGACCTATTCCAGACCTTGGGGGACCTGCGGAAGCAGTGGACTAAGTCTGGAGTAGAAACCATCCAGAGCCACCGTGCACAGGCGTGTGCTTTTGAACCAGAAACAGCGGCAGAAGCGCCTGACCTGGGCCACAGAGAAGCAGCACTGGACTGTTGCTCAGTGGTCCAAAGTACTTTTTTCGGATGAAAGCAAATTTTGCATGTCATTCGGAAATCAAGGTGCCAGAGTCTGGAGGAAGACTGGGGAGAAGGAAATGCCAAAATGCCTGAAGTCCAGTGTCAAGTACCCACAGTCAGTGATGGTCTGGGGTGCCATGTCCGCTGCTGGTGTTGGGTCCACTGTGTTTTTATCAAGGGCAGGGTCAATGCAGCTAGCTATCAGGAGATTTTGGAGCACTTCATGCTTCCATATGCTGAAAAGCTTTATGGAGATGGAGATGAAGATTTCGTTTTTCAGCACGACCTGGCACCTGCTCACAGTGCCAAAACCACTGGTAAATGGTTTACTGACCATGGTATTACTGTGCTCAATTGGCCTGCCAACTCTCCTGACCTGAACCCCCATAGAGAATCTGTGGGATATTGTGAAGAGAAAGTTGAGAGAGACGCAAGACCCAACACTCTGGATGAGCTAAAGGCCGCTATCGAAGCATCCTGGGCCTCCATAACACCTCAGCAGTGCCACAGGCTGATTGCCTTCATGCCAACGCCGCATTGAAGCATGAGTCATTTCTGCAAAAGGATTCCCGACCAAGTATTGAGTGCATAACTGAACATAATTATTTGAAGGTTGACTTTTTTTGTATTAAAAACACTTTTCTTTTATTGGTCGGATGAAATATGCTAATTTTTTGAGATAGGAATTTTGGGTTTTCATGAGCTGTATGCCAAAATCATCAGTATTAAAACAATAAGAGACCTGAAATATTTCAGTTGGTGTGCAATGAATCTAAAATATATTGAAAGTTTAATTTTTATCATTACATTATGGAAAATAATGAACTTTTATCACAATATGCTATTTTTTTTGAGAAGGACCTGTATCTAAAAAGAAGAGAAAAAAACTGGCATAGAGGGTTATTTTAACATGTTGCAACTACAAAAACTTTTAGAAAGAGACAAATGCAAATCATGACGTAGACCACTGAACAATAGTTCAGCAGTGATTATGTTGTACCGATGTAAATGTCTCATTTTTGGTTTGGAGGTCAGAAGTCAAAGGTTTTTACAGAACAGTTGAATGGCCCAGAACATAAGCTGACCCAAACCCATAGAAAATTATCCTCAATTATATGTATATACAATATCATAAACAGAATAAAAACAATGAATTGTTAAATACTTATTATTTTATAATATTTGTATGTTTTTCTTATTTTTCTTCATGTTTAGTATAATAATTTATGTATTTAATGTAATTTAATTGATTATTTAATTAATAAATTAAATAATTACAATATAGATAAAAATGCTTTGTTTTTCAATAAATTAAGTGATGACATATCAACTTTAAAATTTTGTTAACTTGTAACAGCTAGCCAATAGGTCGACTGTCCCAGTAACAGCACTACAGGTCTCAGGCTTTTGAGATCTGCATTAATATCTCTAATCCAGCAGAGGGCGCTGTTGTTCTGATCAGAGTTCACACGCATTCACACTTAATGACCAGTCCTTCTATACAAATGTCTGAGTTGCGTTTGTTAGTGTGTACAGGTTTTCAATATATTACTGCTTCCACTAATGAAGCAGTTTGGTGACGTGTGCCAAGATGCCACTGACACAAGATGCTGAGCGTGTAAAAGAAACTTGTGTGTTTTGATCTTTGTAAAGTTTTTTTTTTCTCTGCTTTTTTAAAGCTGAACTCCATGAGGCAGCAGAAATTCTGATACCATGAACAAATTAACACTTCACAAACAGTCACTGGTGTCTTATTATTTTCTTTTTGGCCAAATTACCCATGAGCCATGTGTTTCCAAAACTAATTCTGTGTGTCTTGTGTCAGTTTTTCATTGGATCGGTGGGTGAATGTGGCATAAGGCCAGGATGGAGAATAACATTGCAAGGGTATCTGAATGGGTCACTTCTCCACTTTGTACAAAACTGTTCTAATGTGGGAAGTGTCTAAAGCCCCTTTGTTTGAGGGGATTTTGGGTTTTGTGGAGGCTGGCGTTGTTTCCCTGTAGATCGGAATGGGAAAGGGGGCCTTAAATGGGGCATCTGAATGCCTGTTTTAAACACTTGATTTATGTGCACAGACTAAGAGCCAGTCTGTTTAGTAAGTGATGTGTCTGTGTAAGAAAGCCAGTGTGAGTGTTTGAGTGTGTATTTGTTTGATAGAGTGGGCTGAAGATGTGCAACTCATTGAGATTCTGTCTCCAAACACAGTGTGTAATAGACAATAGTTCAGTGTCTGTAAAAGACACATAGCCTACAACCACTTTAATATCTGGTAAGAATTCGAAAACATTGTAATTTTAAGCATTTCAGATCTATTAAATATAAATTTTAGTGAACTGGATAAAGTGCTGAGAGCATAATTTATGTAATTTTCTTAGAAATATTAGGAAATTCAAACAATAAATCAGTATAAATTTTATGTATTTTCTCATTTTGAAGTAAAGGGTCTGGTTTCTGAGATGATGGGCATAAAACCACCAGGCTTATTGTTTTATTGTGTTTAATTCTGTTGACACTTGCTTTCAGGGACATTTGCTCTCAGTAAGTAAATTAACAATTTTCAATCCTTTTTAATTGTCCTTGTTGAACGAAAAAAACAACAACTGAATGTGTCTCTCCTTCCAACTCACTTAAAATACAACAAAAACATAATTTTCAGATATGAATTTCTACATAGCCTACATAAATTCGAATCAGTGATTTTTTTTATCTAACACACATAAACAAAATATTTTCGCAATCGTGTGTTTGTTGTATTCATGTTTAATCAGTCAAACATTTCTTTTTATTCAGTTTGGCTTCAGCAGAGATTGTTTTGGCTACAGTGATAGCTGGATGCCTTTTTCCATATTAGGGATTTCCTGCACATCATAAGTTATTCCTTCTAAAAAAAAAAAAAAAAAGATTAATTCTATGAGTCTGTTTTGGACTTTCTGTGTGAGAGCGGCGCACCCTCTGGCATATTCACATGCGGTTGGAATAGCTACTCATGTGCTGAACTGTCATGATTTGGCTAATGCAAGACACTACTGAAAGATGTGCATTAAAGGGGGTTTAGAAGTGGGTATACAAAATTCTGACTAATAAAGAAGTGGGTATACGCCGTATACCGGCATATTCCCTGCATTAAACCACTGATTATAGATGTTAAAGCTCTTGACTCAAGCATCCCTCTCACATACTTAATGTTTGTTCACAGCTGAAGACTCAAAGCTGATTAATATTGTGGAATTTTAAGTTATTTACCATTCACACATGAGATCAGCCAATAGTTGTTTACCAATAGTCGTCCATCTCCAATACATTTGTCCAAACCCTCTGCAGAAGCAAAGACACAAACACACAACTACATCATCTGCAGCACCCCGCCAAATATTTAGCACTTTTCCATGGATAAGATAAAAGGGTGATTAGTTCTTTAAAAGAAATATTAGTTATTTTTTCTCTTGGTGAGACAGCAATTTGTGCAGTGAGAAAAGAGAATAGCTGAGAAGTCTTTCTGTAAACATGCCTATTATGTTGGCCTTGGCCTTGAAATTCACTTCATTGCAGCTATCAGAGCACAATTCATGATTCATAGGTTTTGAGTCAAATTCAGAACCATTCGATCCAGTTAAAAATAAGATTTTATCAAATTATTTTCAAATTATTGATTAATGACTCAATTCAGTTTTTTTAAGGTGCATTGTTAAAACAATGTCACACTTTGGATTTTTCAATAATTTTATTTGTGTGTGTGTGTGTGTGTGTGTGTGTGTGTGTGTGTGTGTGTGTGTGTGTGTGTGTGTGTGTGTGTGTGTTTTATACTATTGAATGATAGCTACTTCATTGAATCGCAGTTCATCTGATTTTTATTTTATTTCAAATTGATTCTTGAACAAAACAAACAAATTATAATTAAAAAAATTAACATTTCAAGACTTTTAATCGATGCATTGTGACTATATATTAAGCATCATCCAGTTAGTGTGGTCATGACAGCATGAAAAGTCACATGATATTTGGCAGCTGTCTCAAAAAGTGATTGGTCCCAAGAGCAAAGATGGAAATTTTCAAATTGTGTTCTGGGTGATCAGATCATGTATTACAGACCTTGTTAATGCCCGATACCAGTTTGGCACATGCAAAAGTCACTTTTACAGGTGAATTGAATTTAAAAAGGCAAAGTAGGAGTCCATTCTTTATATACAAAAGATCTGCACTCCAGAGGGCTTTAGACATCTATGTAATATCGTTCTTGCAACATTGAGGTGAAAAAATGAATCTGCTGAATTAACCCTGCCACTGAGTCTATTGACAAAATCCATTTGTGACTATGAGCATAATATTATAATCTATCTCTGCTTGCTTGGCTGACTCAGAATGTCTATAGGCAGCGAGTTAAGCTTTCAACAGATGACTCTGAATCTAGCCTCTTTGTCCTACTATTTAGCTGCACAGCTTGCTTACTAAATGTGTCGCTGTAGGCAGTTGTAAAACTACAGAAAAGTCTAAACAAAAGAGCCATTTTCTCCCCTCAATATTTTCCTCTTCTTCTCCAATTGGCTCATCGGGGGAAGGTGAAAGCCACTTAAATGGCACATTTCATCGATTTAAACATCGATTCGATTTTTTTTTTTGTGACAGTCATTTTAGACCACTGATATGCCAAGCTGACTACTGATGCTGAGTGCACAATGGAGAAAGCCACTTCTGTCTGAATACAACATACTCACTGACAAACATCTAAAAAACACGTGTATATAAACATGAATACACAATATAAATAGTTAATGAAAGTGCGAGGTTCATTTATTCATCTTTTGTGAGATCTGAAGGATTTTAAATGTGTTAAGCATTTAAATCTATAAGTAATGAATGATGAAATTATTTTTCTGTCATCTAACAATTTTCCTTTTAAAAATATATGCATTTTTAATTCATTAAATTCATTTTTATTGAACTGAATATTATTTGCAATAATCATACACAACAGTTTTCTTTATGAGTAAGATCATGTTATACAATTATTCATATCTACAAAAAGTTTAATCAGGTTTAGTTACAATATACACAAGTAATTCATTGTGTTTAAGATTGTAATTAATGTTATTAGTGTGACTGTTAAATATTATATAACAATTACTTTCTGTATGTCTATTTGTCTTCCTTTTCACGACAGGATTTTTTATCCATGATGTTTTTAGGGTGCAGACTAGATGGTGAACTTCCGCTAAGACACCCGACAACATGTTCATTCCGTCTTTTTTTACATGCAACAACATTCTTATCCTCCACTGGGTCCGAAAAAGCAATGATAGCAGATATTTCTCTTTTTTTTTAACCATCAAAAAACTTGACAAAGAAGTTGCAGACAGAATGCAGTCTGTCTCTGCAGTAGCTCACAGCGGGCTCCATGTCTGAGAATCCATCATTCACTACTTCTCCGAACCCCTCATCCTCTTCCTTCTTCACCTCCTCCTCCTTCTCTTTCTATACTTCTTTTACGTTCTTTGTGGGTGCCTCCGTTTTTCGTTTGCTCTCTTCTGGCATTCCCTTGCTCATGTGCGTGGTCGTCTCTTCTCTGCTTCTCTCCGTGAGTTTCATGTGAGATGCGCTGGGTGCTTTCTTACACAGTCGTGTTTTCAGGACTTTCTCGCCCTCGCAAGCATTCTTTCGCTTCTTCAGTTTGCTCACCACCTGTTTCCAGTACTGGGAGGACTGGGTGCTGTAGACGGAGCATTCCTGAGGTTTTCCAGCAAACTGGCACGTGTAGTGAGGTCCGAGCCCATCCTCACTTGGGTTGGTGCAGCTCACCTGGAGCAGGACGTTAGCTCCTCTCACTAGCGTCTCCCAGGTGCAGCGGTGCCCATCCTTAGTGCTCAGTTGACCTGACCCCAGCAAGGGATTTACCACCGTGCTGTCTGTTCCAGTCACTGTATCTGATGGCTGCTTGGACTTCTTTTTTGCCTCAGAGAATGACAGGACAAGGAAGAGGAGGGAAAAGATGAAGGGTAGACTCCGCCCTCGCATGGCTGTGTGAATGCAGGCTAAAGAATGGAAGAAATCCCTGGTTCAGGGTACTCACAGCACCCTCAGAATGGAGACAAAATCACAGCACCTGCAGAACAGGGAGGGAAAAAAAACACTATGATGCAGGGTTATTATAACCAAAACTAAAACCATGAAAATGTGTTACTTGAATTGAAATAAAGTAATCTTAACTACAGTAAAAGAACTAAAATGTTAAAAAAAAAAAAAAAAAAAAAAAAAAAAAAAAAAAAAAAATCAGATAGTAGCCCAGATAACATTTCTCATTTTCATTTAGTTTAACTGTCCTAAAATAACTGAAATAAAAATTTATTAAATTTAGCAAAATAAATTAAATAACTAAAATAAAATAAATATATATATATATATATATATATATATATAGATATATATATATATATATATATATATATATATATACAAACACATTAAAACAAAAAAAAAAAATAAAATATCAAAATAAAAAAAAAAAAACATGATGCAAAACAAACTCAAAATTAAAAAAATAAAACTAACATTAATAATACTACATTACTAAAATAACACTGACATGATGCAGACTACATTTAAAATTAAAATGATGAAATGAATCGTTATAATTTGTTATTTAGATAATTATCATTTTGTTCTCTTTAAATTTGAATAGATCTGCATGAGTATGTCTACAGTACATCAATATAATTTCACAACAGCCTGATATTGCACTAAATCACATCCTACCATTGTCATCTTCATAAATAAAACTAGCACATATATAATGTGTTTGCCCTCCTTTAATGCCCCTAACCACCTGCATTCTAAAAAACAGCTATAAAGTTTCTCTCAGTACATTTTTACTTACCGAGCTGAGTGTTCCTTCAGGACTGAGAGTAAAAGAGGCTTGTGGAAGGATAAGAAAGCAGAGGGGAGAAATAAAGGATAGAATCGAGGGATAAAGAAAAAAATGGGGGAAAGGGGGGCTGGATGGTGAATGCTTTTTGGGGGCATCAATAGAGTATCCAAACCTCCCAGAATCTGGCACCTCCCTCCTCGTCTGATGACAAATGGACACCCCCCACCCCATCCCTTCTCACAACTTCTTTGTCTCTTTTCACACAGTCTCTGAGTTTCTCTCTCACCTATCCTGAATTCCTGAGCACTTGGTGTCTTACGACATGAATGAATAGAAAAATTGTTTATTTTTTTGTTTTGAATAAATAATTAAATAGAATTGGAAACATTTAGGGAGACAGATCTTAAAAACATCAAACAACATTTCCTTGTTGTTTGGGTATATTTCTTTTTAAATTTACTTATCTTTGGATCAGCAAGCACCCTAAATTTCCCTAAGGGGAACTCCTTTTTTTTCTCCAGTTGAAAGCAATACTGTAGACTTGAAAAACTCTTCTGTGTGTGCCTGTGATTTTGTGTTCATAGACTGATTTGTGAGTTTATGTGTGTGTGTGTGTGTGTGTGTGTGTGTGTGTGTGTGTGTGTGTGTGTGTGTGTGTGTGTGTGTGTGTGTGTGTGTGTTTTTTTTTTTTTTTTTTTTTTTGCATTTGCATCCATGCTTGTGTATATATGCCAACACTTTCTAATCCATCCCTGTGGCCCCCTGGCTTCTACTCACTGCATCAAAGTCACAAGCTTTTTGCTGTTCTTGTTATCTTTAAAATTTTCTGGGATGAATAAACCACAGTGCACTTTTTTTGCGGGACAAAGGGTTAATTACTTTATTTATTTAATACATTTTTAGGTTTATCTAGTGACTCAAGCATTGACCAATGAGTGCCACTGAGAAAAACAACAAAAATATGGATATTAACTATGGCCCTGAGATGCTCTGCATAGTTCTTCATTTTGAAGATTATTGAAATGATTATTTGAACTGAATATAAGAAGAATGTGTGGCATGTGTGTGGGTTTTCAGCTCAAAGAATGTGTTCTTGTTAAGATTCAGAAAGAATCTCAGCAGTGGATTCTCAGCAGTCTGTTGGGATCACAGCAGCAACATCTCCCTCTGCTGGTGTTGGTGATGTGCTTGGATTTAGGTTTCTATATGAGTTATCTACCTTATTTTGCAACACGGATGGAAGTTATTTTCTTTGAATGTGCAAGACTTTTAATTTATTAACTGCTATAGGTAAATGATTAGAAGAATACTATTTATTTCAAGAATCCTTGTAACATTCACATATATTTTGAGACCAAATACTTATGAATTTGAGGATCATGGGATTAATTCAGTTGTTCTTGAATGAATAAGTGAAAGAACACTTTTTAGGGGTAAAAAGCTTCCTGTAAAAAAAGCCACTTTGCACTGCTACAACAAAAGCACTACTTAGGGTCAAATCAGAAATATGATGTTCTATTAACAATTGAAAAGTACAACAGCTGGATTCATGTAGAGGTCAGCATGCAGAGTGTAAGATGAGTGAAGTGCTCCCAGCACCTGTCAACAGACACATCACTCGCACAAAGTCGCAATCTAGGCACTCTGCCTTTTTCATTTGAATGACATTCAGACAGTTTTCTCCTCTCTCGCGTAATGCCGAAGTCCTTGTGTCTGTTATTCTCCCCTAACAACTGATGATATGTGAGATAATCTTCTTCAACGAGCTGCTGATGACACTACACGAGTCCTTGATGAGGAACGCCGTTTCTTCAGCACCCAGTCCCGGTTATCTGCTGAGCAGTTCTGCAATCAGCGTGCACAGTGGCCATCCAGCCTCATTGATGGTGATTACAGAGCAGGCAAGATGCACCCTGTGTCGACCTTGCAGGCTGCTAATGATGGGGGAGAATCTAATTGTGAATCATATGGAGGCCAAGGCTCTCTAAACAACTGCAGGCCCATCAAATGGGATCTGAATGCATGGACTTCAGATTTCTTCAACCATCCTATGTAAATGAACAAACGATCGGCATTTGAGTGTGGTCACCATGACAACACCCCACTTACGGCCACTTCACTTGGAAGTGAGAGACGGAGATGTGTGGAGTCAGCTTAGGTGCTTCAGGCCATCACCTAGTCAAGATACAGTAGAGATTATTGTTTTGTGTAGAACAGGCAATGCTCAGCTCACCCCTTTCACCCCAAAAAGCATTCAGCACCTCTGGCAAATATTGTTGCATTCCCCTTCTGACCTCTGATGGATCTCTAATTGATTTCTGTTGACTGGCTGTTTGGAATTCTTCAAGCAGATGTTTGATATAAAGAGAGGGTTAAATTATTACTCAAAGTAAAATGTTTTAAGATGTTATAAGTGGCATAATTTTAGATTTACAAACGAAAAACATATAGTCTTATATGTTGTTTCAAACCCATATGAAATGTCATTTTTCCTTTGGAAAAAAGCTGAAATTTCTAAACATAAAGAATCTTTATGTTTCTTTTTCTCAACAGCAGTTCAGTGATTCTGTGACCATGTCTGTCATGCTGCTAAAAGGACAAGAAAAAAAAAAAAAACGTCTTCTGTATGAAACATTCTAGGTCTTCTGAATGCATGTGATCACCTTTGGTGAAAAACACTCTGAAATTTACAGTTATTTAGTTATTTACTGAAAAGTCCCTGCGTAGCGTAAACATTCATTTCAAGTTTGCTTTAGGATGCAATAATTCTAAATGGCATCACTGACACTAAACATGTCATTTTGAATATGCAGAACAGAGACTGAAGGAGGGAGGGGAAGATTTCCAGGAAATAATCTATATTTGGTCTGTCTATCACACAAAGCTTTTATATGATTCAAAGAAATTGAATACAGTACTGGCAATTATGATCTAATGAGAGATTCACGAGTTCAGCTTACATATAATCAGTATATAAGTATATAGTGTTCCTGTGGTTCATTTTCAAAAAAAAAAAAATATATATATATTAGCTTGAATGCATTGAAAGTCGCTTTGGATAAAAGCGTCTGCTAAATGCATAAATGTAAAGTATGTTACCATAATGGTAAAGCAAAAAACTGTTTTTTAACATACTTGCAAATTTATTAAAAATAAACTAAAGTGATTCCATTGCATAAGTATTCATACCCTTATCTCGGACAGTTAAAATTTTGCGCAGGAGCAATCATATTGCTTATAGATGTTACACTTCAAGTGAAGTTAACCTGTGGCAAATTCAATTGTATGGGCATGATTTTGAAAGGCACAAATGTCTTAATAAAAGGTCTAAAAGCTGATAATGCATATCAGAGCAGAAATCGAGCACTGAGGTCAAAAGAACTGCCTGTACAGCTCAGAAACAGGTTTGTGTTAAGCCACACGTCGGGGGAAGAGTTCAGGAAAAAATTCTGCTTCATTTAAGGGTCACAGAAGCATGTAGTCTCTGTTACCCTTAATGGAAGAAGTTTGAAACAACAAAAAAGCACCTAAAGGACCCCCAGACTGTGAGAAACAAGATTCTCCGGTCTGATGAACCTCAGTTCTAAGCATCATGTTTGAAGGGAACCAGCTCTGCTCATCACCTGCAGAGTACCATCCCAGAAGTAAAGTGTGCTGGTAGCAGCCTCATGCTGTGGGGTGTTTTTCAGTGTCAGGGACTGAGGGACTCTTCAGAGTAGAAGGAACGCTCAGTGCAGCAAAATATAGAGCCTTAATGAAAACCCAGTCCAGAGCATTCAGAAGCTCAGAGTGGGCAGAGGGTTTACCTTCCAACAGGACAATGACCCTAAACACACAGCAAGAGTAGTTTATAGACAACTCTGTGAATGTCCTTGAGTGGCCCAGCCACAGCCTGGAACTGAGCCCAGTCAATATTCCTAGAGAAATCTGAAAATGTGCA
The DNA here is from genome assembly GCF_018340385.1 of Cyprinus carpio. Classification (NCBI taxonomy): domain Eukaryota; kingdom Metazoa; phylum Chordata; class Actinopteri; order Cypriniformes; family Cyprinidae; genus Cyprinus; species Cyprinus carpio. The sequence goes on along the minus strand of NC_056588.1, from coordinate 10,171,205 downwards.
TCTGCCCCCATCCAACCTGACAAAGCATGAGATGTGAAGAGATGAAGAGAAGGATGGCAAAGCTTGTCGCATCATACCCCAAAAGACTTGAGGCTGTTAAGGTTCTTCAGCTAAATATTTAGTAAATGGTATAAATACTTATGCAATGTACTTATTTCATTTTTTTTTTATATACATTTATGAAGTTGTGACAATTCTGTTTTTGCTTTGTCATTATGGTGTATGGAGTGTAGATTGATGTGGGGAAAAAAAGTAATTTAAAGCAGTTTAACATAAGGTTGCTTCATAACAAAATGTGAAAAAAAATGAAGGGGTATGAATACTATCGCAAGGCACTGTAGAATCAATATTTTGTGCTGCCCTCTTTTTGTCATCTTGTGCCCTTTTTTACTTTGTGTCTATGTGAATGTGTAAATATTTTGCATTTTCAGCTTTACGCAAAAGAAATGTCTATAACAACACATTGACAGAATAGACATGAAATGTTCTACATTCTCTGAGAAGATTTATTGAGTTCTGCACATCCATCGTTCTCACACTGCACTAGAGTGCATTCATCTCCTTGAACTTCTTTGATTTTATTCTGGCCATCTTTCTGACTCAGAGGTAAACAAGGTCCTTTATCACTTCTGCGAAAAAAAAAAAAAAACCTTTTTCCTTTTACTTTCCACAAACTAACAGAGAAGACTTCCTATCTTCTCACATTAGGAGACTGAAGATTTTATGATTAAATTAAAAACAACAGCAAAGACTGACAACTCCAAGTGATCAACATAGGAAAAACCTCAGTGCTAATGTGCTGTGAGTGTGTACTCTTATAACTGCTATTTTCTAATGAATGATTTGTAACACTTCATAACTCTCTTTAAGGAGATATTAACACATCTATACACAGGTATGTACATATATCCACATATTAATATGAAAATATATTTAGTTTAATGGGATTTCAGTAATATTACATCTGTTGAGCATTATATAATGCAAATATTGTTAATGAAGGTTATTTTAAGTTGTTACCATATATTGTAACAGATAAATAAAAAAATAACCATATTATTTTTTTAAATAACTGTAGATTTTAGAACGTAATATTCCGTTTCTTTTATGGATTGTAATGGAAATTACCTCAGAGGATTTTGGTATTAATATTACTGTAATAGTGTATTTTTCTTCTTGTTGCTTGGCTGATTGTTTTTTGTATATTTAAATGCACTGTGCAAAAATTTACTAGTAATTTTCTGCCTGGATATTATCCATTCATTTTATGGACATTTCTGTTAACCTTAAAACAACGCAATAAAGTGCAAAATTCAAAATACAGGTAAATCCCCTGTGAAAAATAAATAAGGAAAATTCCTTCAGTTTAATACCGTACATTGTGCCCCATTATTACTTTTTTTTTTTGCTGTTTTTTTTATTTATTTTTATAGTGTGAACTAATTTTTCCTTAGCACAGTGGTTCTCAATTCCAGTCCTCGCGTTCCACCGCTCTGCATATTTTGCATGTCTCTCTTATTTAACACGCCTGATTCAGATAACCAGCTCATTAGAAGAGAGCTCCATGCCTGAAATGTGTTCCAATTGACAGGGTCCCTGAACAGTGTTCTTTGCTCCCTATACTCCCTGAGCACAGGAAATATGTTGAAGTTTACTTCACTACGGAACATTCATTCATGGATTTGCGCTACACCACTGCCTGCAGCGTCTTCACAGACAGACGAAAGTTACTAGAGAAGTGTAAAGTGTGACCTCTGTAAATAAACAGAATTTAAATTCACGCCTCGCACACTTTAATGCCCTTTGAATGGAACATATACGCTCCCTTCGAACTGGAATCATGGTGGAATATCCTGTTATGTCCACTTCGCAGGGCACTTACAAACAAAAATAAAATTAATAAACAACCACTTACAAAGAAAGTAAAATGATTGAATCATTTTAGCTCAAGTCAGTATTCAATTAACAAAAAACCCATAATAAAATCAAAATAAAGTACAATCATCTCATTAATCATTATTTTGTGATAAAGGTTACTCCTAAATGTAGGCCTACTCTTGAATTTGAAACAGGCATCATTTTACACACAGTATTATTCACATAAGTACACAGTTAAATATGAAATGTGTGTTTTTTAGGTGAGAGATTTTAAGGGAATAATGGCCTTAGGCCTAATAAGTGCCAGCTTAGTTTAGCGGTTGATAGAACTCAACTGTCATCAGCCTCTTGAATGCCAGATCGATACTGGGAGTAAATATTGACTGGCTCAGTTGAAAGAATTGATTTGCTTCCAGACACTTGCCTCTGACACCACATTTTCTAGAAGATAGATTGTTTTAAAAAATCACCATAAACAAAGTTTTGAAAACATACACAGTAAGTTCTGAAAGAGAACTTCTGCAACAGAATAGATAAGAAACCATTCTTGTTCAGAAGAGCAAAGCTACATCTTCTGCAGTCTTCTGATGCTTATAGGAAATATTTATTATAAGATTTTCAAATCAGAGAACCAAAGTAGTTACTTTTTAATTTAGGGCAAGACACTACTGGCAAAACTGTAGTTGTTTTTCCATGCACTGGTCAATTTTGAGATTTGAGGTTTGGTGTCTTGCATTAATATGCTTAGTTGTTAGAGAAATACCAAGTTTCAAGTACAAACTATATTAATACACAAGCTGGCCAGAAGTGAAATGCAGAAAAGTAGCAGTTGTCAAACTGAACATTTTTAAATGCAAATAAAGCAATTCTTAACATAATTTCCCAAGTGGTTGTTTGACTTTTGCACAGCACTGTAAATTAAACCCACATTAACCCAAAAGTCTGATGAGGTTAAGAATGTTTGTCTGCAGATGTCTTCTCTATGCCACACCTGAAGAAACTTGACTGCCAAGCTGATGACTAATTAAAGCGCAAATAGAATGAGCACAAGAGTGCTGCTAAGAAAAGTCAAATGGTGATAATTACTCACCCCCATACACACACACAGACACACACGCACAAGCATGACTCAATTTATTACGCCAACAACAGTCCTCTGGGAGCAACGCTGCCGTTGTCATGGCTACACAGCTAATTAGTGAATAAAGCTGTAGGTGCTTAGTGTTGCTTGCTGGAGAGTAGTTGTATGACTACATGCCAGCAAGTGTATGTGTATATAACAGCTTTTATTATGTGTGCAGGTTGACTAACCATGCTAACACTCATCATCCAAAAACAATCATGCTTTCGGTTACATGGTTGTTGTGCCATGTCAATCATTTGTGGATATGAGAGGGCAGCTAGATTGACTTTTTGATAGAGCCACCCTTTAGCTTGTTGTGACTGAGTGATTGAGTTATTTGTTCTCTCAGACAGCCACATAATGATGTGTCTCAACAGAGAGAGGGTCATTAGGGTTCTTGAAATGACCTAGTATTAACACAGAGTGACACGCCTGTGGTTCTAGTGCATGTGTGTCCCAAGGATGTTTAAAAAGTCTCAGCATGACACACTGCAATATCAAGTTTAGTTTCAGGGCAAAAAGCTTGTTTTTCAGAGCAAAACCTGGTTTGCAGGCAAAATCACGATCACACACAGTGTTTAGAATATTATAGACTACCATTTAAAATGTAAGAAATTAGAAATTATAGAGAATTTCTCCTTACAAACAGAGAATGTAAGGAATAACCTTGAGTGGATTCTTTATTAATCACTTGGGAAATATTGCTCTGACTGAGGTGTAAACACTCTTCAAGTGAAAAAAAAGAGCTGTAGTCCTTCTATAAGATATATAAAATAGTAGAGAAGAATAATACTTGAAATAACAATAAAAAAAAAACAGATTTTGTATTTTACAAAATACGGTTCAAGCCTATTTATTATGCAATGAAAAGCTTACCATATCTCATCACTTGACAGATATTTCTGTTCTTGTTCTTTTAACCAGCCTACTGCTTTTACTTCCTTTCCACTTCATAATAATATTAACATTAAAAATAGCAAAGAAGCGGTTTACCTGTTTTGTTTATTCTGTATAATAGAAAAATAGGTACAGTTTTCAATGCTGTTTTTGATTAGACCGGACTCCGCGCATTTAATTGCAGGATGAATTGACTTTCAAGTCTGGCTTTCATCATGTTTCTTGAGAGTTTGGACCTTGAACTGTCAGTTTGATTTGACCCCATGGCAGGTTGATTCAATGTGGAAAATGATTAAATGTCCTTATAATCAAACAAACTGTAGATCCAGTTTTGCTGAAACACTTACAGCAGTGTAATAAGTTAAAATTGCATGTGGAACACAATCACTTTTCGGTAACACTTTACAAAAAGCGGTCACATGTCAACATTAGTTCTGTCATGAGTACTCTCAGACGATTTTAGCATGGTAATGGATATGACAATGTTAATGTATTTGGTCTTGGCGGAATAGATCTTCCACGCTGCTGCTGCTAAATTGCTGCTGCTGTTGGTTATTGCTGTATTTGTAGATTATTGCTGCTGCAGCTGCTGCTGCTGCAAGCAAGTACAGGAACTTGCTACTGGCAGTACATATGCTGATAATGGTGCTGTGAGTATTTAAGACTGCTGCTGCACAAATAGCATATAAAATAACCTGTAGCAGATCTATACAGGTGGAGCTGGGGAAGGTGGAGGGTTTCAGAGGAACTCTGAAAGCACACTGCAATGCTCAAGCAAATGCTAATCAGCCATTTGAATGTAAAGCAGCAAGCTCATTGGCTACGTATGCAACATGAATCAATCAGATTGTAACAAGTTATTTAATGCTAAGAATATATTCAGGTTACATTAAGGATCCATCAGCCTGTACCATCTAGAGTTTCATGACAGAACTTGGTATTTAATGTATTAACTAACATGCACTAACAAAGAACAATACATTTGTTACAGAATTTGTTCATCTTTATTAATGTTAATTAATGAAAATGAACCTTGTTGTAAAGTGTTACCCACTTTTCTTATAGTGTTCAGATAATAACAACTCTACTGGCCAGTTGGCTAGGTTTTCCCCTGTGCAGGGCAGAATGCAGACACCCCTCAAATTTTCATAACAGGCATTATCCTGAAAGTGTAGGAAACTTGAAGTGACTGCCAATAATTTCAGGTGCGAGAACTGAGAAGCAGTTTCTCAATTAGTAGAACATAGACTTCAAACCGAGCCAGTTGATTTAGTCAATCACATTTTAGCTTTAGCTACAACCTTCAAATTCACACTCTGTTTAGCATATTCAAGTGATTTTGCTGTGATTACACAGATCAGAAGCAAGTGTGTGAGGCTGTCTTTGTAACCAGATTCATTGCATGCAAATTACTTGTAAGGTCTGCGCTATGTCTATTTTTCTGCACTAAACGCATTGAAAATAATACACTATACACATGTTTGTTAACATGATCTCAGAGTATGTTTTACTAAACTTTTCAAGCAGTGAATTATTCATCCACTGCTGTAAAGCCGATGTATTGGTTTGATTCAATGTAAACACACAATGGCAGGATGCACAAACACTTTCAGTTTAGAAGATTTTACTGAAAACAGGTGATTAAATGAAACTTGAGTAAATTAGACTGTTCATTTATTCATAAAAATAACTATTTTAAATGTATTAAAATATAATATGAGTTGGAAATATAGGCGAGATATGCCTATGAAACACACACACACACACACACGTTTCCGGGTGACAGGAGAGATGGGGTAGCAGTGACACATAAAAAAAGACAAATTTTCCTCGAAAGGTCTGATTTACACGCTAACGAAAAGACAGAGTCTGCTGGGTGATTGCAATTTTGATGAGGCTCTTGAGGAGAGCAGTCCCAGAGGACTGAAAGCCTCTGGCTATCTGAAGCCTGGCTCCACAACCTTTCTTTCTCCCTTTTACACATATCAGTAACTTAACCCTAATGTACCTGGCTTGAATTGCCATCTTGAACTCAACAGAATTTTAAGACATTTAAGTATTAAAATGCTGTTGTAATTGATTTTATTGATTTTAGACAAGACAACTTGTCTTTATTTCACAAGCATAAAGTTTATTTTTTTTTATGAATTCTTAATGTTAAAATGTTTTGTCTGGTAAACCAAAATATGTGCATCATGTAGAAATATCTAAAATAAATTATTTTATTCTATTCAGAAATATTGTTTAACGTGAATATGAATTAGGTTACCCCAAGAAAAATTTTAATTTGACTGCACTTTTTACAGTATACAAATCACATTATTATACTACTAAAAATGCTACAAATATTTTAGACACATTTTCTTGCAGTATTATAATATACACTCACCTAAAGGATTATTAGGAACACCATACTAATACTGTGTTTGACCCCCTTTTGCCTTCAGAACTGCCTTAATTCTACGTGGCATTGATTCAACAAGCTGCTGAAAGCATTCTTTAGCAATATTGGCCCAATATTGATAGGATAGCATCTTGCAGTTGATGGAGATTTGTGGGATGCACATCCAGGGCACAAAGCTCCCATTCCACCACATCCCAAAGATGCTCTATTGGGTTGAGATCTGGGGACTGTGGGGGCCATTTTAGTACAGTGAACTCATTGTCATGTTCAAGAAACCAATTTGAAATGATTCGAGCTTTGTGACATGGTGCATTATCCTGCTGGAAGTAGCTATCAGAGGATGGGTACATGGTGGTCATAAAGGGATGGACATGCTCAGAAACAATGCTCAGGTAGGCCGTGGCATTTAAACGTTGCCCAATTGGCACTAAGGGGCCCAAAGTGTGCCAAGAAAACATCCCCCACACCATTACACCACCACCACCAGCCTGCACAGTGGTAACAAGGCATGATGGATCCATGTTCTCATTCTGTTTAAATGCCAAATTCTGACTCTACCATCTGAATGTCTCAACAGAAATCGAGACTCATCAGACCAGGCAACATTTTTCCAGTCTTCAACTGTCCATTTTGGTGAGCTTGTGCAAATTGTAGCCTCTTTTTCCTATTTGTAGTGGAGATGAGTGGTACCCGGTGGGGTCTTCTGCTGTTGTAGCCCATCTGCCTCAAGGTTGTGTGTGTTGTGGCTTCACAAATGCTTTGCTGCATACCTCGGTTGTAACGAGTGGTTATTTCAGTCAAAGTTGCTCTTCTATCAGCTTGAATCAGTCAGCCCATTCTCCTCTGACCTCTAGCTTCAACAAGGCATTTTCGCCCACACAGGACTGCCGCATACTGGATGTTTTTTCCCTTTTCACACCATTCTTTGTAAACCCTAGAAATGGTTTGTGCGTGAAAATCCCAGTAACTGAGCAGACTGTGAAATACTCAGACCCGCCCGTCTGGCACCAACAACCATGCCACGCCTCAAAATTGCTTAAATCACCTTTCTTTCCCATTCTGACATTCAGTTTGGAGTTCAGGAGATTGTCTTGACCAGGACCACACCCCTAAATGCATTGAAGCAACTGCCATGTAATTGGTTGATTAGATTATTGCATTAATGAGAAATTGAACAGGTGTTCCTAATAATCCTTAAGGTGAGTGTATTAACTAAACAGTGTTAATCTCATGAAATAATTCTGGGATAGCTCTGCATAAGATTGCACATGCCATCTGTTCATTGCTGTACTGAGTCCAATGCAGTTTGCTATTTTATTTTCAGACATTTATGTATTTTCCATTTTTAGAAAAACCATTTGCTACACTGAATGAGATTTCTTTCTTCTGTGTTTTAAAGGCACTTTTTAACGTGTTGCTCTGAGAACACAGTTTTTATGTGATGCAGCAGCAATATCATGCTGCTTCCTGAAGCACACTGACCCTATGCAGACATTCTCCACATTGCAACCCTTCAAAAACTACAGATGCATTGCTTGTATTCTCAACAAACACTGCAGAATTCATAGAAAATGGGGCACCAAACACAAATGTGTCTCAGGACTGGAATTGTTTGACAACTTGATTAAAAAATTCCTTGAGACAATAACATGAGGTTTACTTTGCTCAATCATACATAAGCTCTCTGGGAAAAGGTGGTTTGAGGTCTTGTGGTTTGTTTGTTTGTGCACAATGCATTTTGAGTTAAATGAAAGGCAAGGTTGTGTGTCTTTACCACTGGGAAAAGAGTGAGTTGATCATTACAGTCATTGTCTTCACACATGTAAGGAGGCTTTTCACACAGCCTGGAGCAGGAATATGGCCGCTTTGTTGCAGAATGATGATTACAATATAAATTATTTCAATGTTTGCGTCTTTTTCATACTCACTTGAGGAAAGAATCTCTCCATCTCGCTCTTTTAATTCTCTGTTGGTCTTAATGATCTGCTGCAGATGTTGAATGTAGTGGCCTCTTGCAAAACTGACTGAAATGGGGCATTATATTGAATTTCAAATCAAACTCTTCTATTTGCAGCATAAACACAGTGGGTGGTTTGACTATTTGTGCCCAGAGCCAATCCTCCCTATACGCAAAATACGCAAGCTGCGTAGGGCCCTCTGAAACACCCTTGCTCTCAAAGATGTTTTAATTTTAGTTTCGTTTTTGAATTTGGCCAAAGGTTATGAAAATGTGCATGTTAATTTCTTTTAATGCAGTGACCCTTTCTACGTAAAAATCAGTCAAATCATGTAATGTGAACGTTGTACAGTCTTGCTCGAGACTAAAAAACGGGGCCCCAAAAAAGGGCCCCCAGAAGTCTAGGATCGGCACTGTTTGGGCCACTCGTCTCTCATTCATAAAGTCACATTCAGTATTAATCACAAAGGTAAAATACTCATCCACAGCATGTTGATCTTAATCTATTTCAGAACAGTTCAGGTCAATAAGCCATGACTTAGGCTGTGGGAATGTGTCAGAGATTGTTTCACATTACTTCACTGGCTGCATAAATACATTATTTATATTTTTATAGGTCAGGTATTTTTATAGGTATATTGTTTTAGTGACCCTGGATTTCCCCTTTACAACCCCAAGACTCCCTTAGAATGCAACACTTCACCTTTTATTTTTACAGATTTCCTATAAGCTTGTTCAAATATTGATATGTGACATATATATTTCTCAGGAATTGACAAAAGCTGTTTAAAATGAATTGACTTTAAATAAAAATCCTTGATGAGTGTGGCCATCATCATTTGGCAGATTTCTTCTCTGTCTCTGTTTTCAGAAGAGTCTCTCACATGACATTGCTATTGCAGAGTCTGGCTTTTTCTTCTTTTTCTTGATTTGAAACCACATCTTCATTTGTGGTTTGGTACTACAGCTGTAGAAATAAATTATATTGCCACCATTATATATATATATATATATATATATATATATATATATATATATATATATATATATATATATATATAGTGACATTTATCATATTTATTTGTATGTTTTGTGAAGGAACGTGACAAGCAAATCACATTTAATGAAAGTATATTAGGATTCTGTCTCTGTCTCTCGCATTATTTCCTTTCTCCATCCTGGGACCATACCTTTATGAGCTTGCCTATGATTCATGTGGCATTTTAACTTCTCATTATTCACCTGCCTTTTCTTCACTTATGCATTTCATCTGCTGTTCCTGAATGTGTGAGAGGTCTGTACATGTGAGCTGGAGATACAAGCTAATTGGAAGCACTACTACAGACTGCGGTGCACTGCTCCACTAATGACAGATCAGAATTTAAATATAATCTTTGTGTCATTAAGACCATAACATTTAGATTAGAATTGGTGTTTGTTTTGTTGCATCAAAAGCAGGTGTTTGCCAGTTCTTATGTGGCTTAATTTACAACCTTGGCACAGTTACACACACACACACACACACACACACACACACACACACACACACACACACAACAAATTTACTTAGCTATGTAAATATGAGCATTCCATAGATATCTACTGTTTTTATATACAGGTACTTTAACATAACCCTCACTTTTCTTTTCCGGATTTTTCTTTCTTTTTTTTTCTTCTTTTCTTTTTTTTGTACAAATGAGGGCATCTCCTCAGAAACACTTCTCTCATTCTCAAACGCACTGAAAAAAATTAGTTGTTGCGAAAGGTCGATTATTACATTATTATTTTTTATAAAATGCTTACACAGTTTTTGAAACTAAGGCTCCATTTCTCACTCACAAACTCAAAACACACACAAAACACACACACAACATGCAAAATGTCACATATCTTTCAAAAGCAAACACTTCATTTAAAACTATTTTAATGTATTATTGAACTATTTAAATGTAAAACACTACTCTCATGTGTCTTTTGCTTGTTCAGAGTGCATTGGACAGGAGTTTTACGTTATTCAAACTGAACTGAATCAATATTGAACAGATTTGATTTGTATAATGACACTATTGACTTGTTAGAGCTATTGTGAAGCTGATCGAATTGAAACAATCTATATTGTATAGCGTTTTAGAAATAAAGTTGATATTCTGACTTGGCTAGTATGCATATTCTGTGTGTGTGTATATATATGTGTGTGTGTGTGTGTGTGTGAGTGAGTGTGTGTGTGTGTGTGTGTGTGTGTGTGTGTGTGTGTGTGTGAGTGTGTGTGTGTGTGTGTGTGTGTGTGTGTGTGTGTGTGTGTGTGTGTGTGTGTGTGTGTGTGTGTGAGTGAGTGAGTGTACAGTACACATAGTATATAATCATATTTATATACACTGTAAACAGAAATACAAGGGGGTAAAAATTATTTCTTTCAAAAAAAACTGAAATGATTACACAAATGATTGCTTTATATGTGTTTTCACACATGGTCATTGGGTGTAGGTCATCAGTAAATGATCATGCCATTTAAATTACAGTGTTTCCAAATTAAACAAAAGAGCTGTTAGTTTTAAATGATGTGTGTAATGTAGAGAACTGTTTAGGATTTTGCAAAAAGTTTGTTATAGGAAATAGCAAACTGAGTTTAAAGCATGTAATGTGGTAGTAATCTTGTAGTTTTGCAGTCTAAAGATTAGATATATGGCTGTTTCAATATGAGTGGGCCTCAAGTACCACTTTTAGTGTCTAAGCAATAAAAAAAAACTGCAATAATTATAATTATTAAAAATTATACACTACTACTACTAATTAATAGTCCTCAGCAAATGTTTTGTTTATGCTATTTAATTGAATTTGTTTGGTCATTAAATGATAAATGTGTTATTTAACTAATAAATTCTTATCAAATCAACTAAAGACATTTTGTTCAGATATTCAACAATTTTTTCATTTACATATAGCCTAGCTGTCAATTTGGTTTCTGAAGTAGAAAGTATCTTTTAAATCAAAGATATCTTGTGCGATAATTTTATGAAATGTCACAGCATTATTAAAGTTAGCAAATAACGAAAATAATCCTGAAGCAGTAACTGCTGAGTAATTTACTTGTGATGCAATGCATGCTGGAAGCTTTTTACAAATTAGCAACATTCAATATGAAATAGTTTTTCAGACAGCTCTGTTAGGCTAGTTTGGGAGTAGATGGTTGGTCTGATATATTTCGATGAAGATTCTATGTAATTCAAAGATGAATTTAGTATCTGTGAAAAGCATTAAGCTGGATAAAATGTAATTGCTTATATTTACAGCGCACTGTCATGTTACTACACACAGCTGTGTGTTCTGACCAGTTGGTAGGGCCATTGTTTTTTTTATTTAAGGGTCTCGGTTGGTCAGGCCAGATTGAGGTTGCAGTGCGACTCAAAGCCTTTGTTCTGAGAAGATGAAACACTTCCTGAGCCAGGTGACGCTCAGAGCAGCATCTTTTTATCAATATTTTTTTTTCTCTCTTTTCAATTTGTTTTGAAGAGCTTTTGAATACTCTCACAAGGCTGAAGAATTTCTGAGTGAAAGCAGGATGACAGTGAAAAGCAAGGGTTCACTCTCTCACTCCGACATAGAAAAAATAAGTTGCTGGAAAATTGCTTAAAATTAGTGTCATAGGTATTATCATGAGTCTGATAGCTGCCTTTAGTTCTCTGCATCATGTGAGTGGCCATGTACAACCTTTTCACTCTGTAATGAAAAACTAAAGTCATGTTGTATAATATTTCTGAGTCAAGGAAAAAAAGAAACAGCACATCCTCTTAAGATATTTAATTTTTCTTACAAATTCGCAAATGTCTATAAGAAAACATGTTACTGACCATACTGATAAGAGACAGACAGTGCCCAAAATATATTAAATTAAAATAATTTCCAAGCTGCCTGCACAGTACATGTATAATCATATTCTTGTTGTTTCCTTGTTTGTTCAAGGATGCTGTGCTGCAGTATTCTATTCATGAATAGACCAGCAAAAAATATAAACTTAATATCTCCATGCAATTAATCTACAACATGATCAGTTTTACACAACAGGATCTAAGGATGAGATTTCAGCTGCTACCGTCTTAATGCCCAAATTCCTGTTTGTGGTACTCTGCATTTTACCATGAGAAACCCTGTGCCTATTCATGACGTAATGCAATCTGGTTATGAAGTAGGTTAGAAACAGGGAGGAGATGAGACATAAATCACTCTACCTATGGTAGGAATGACCTGGTTGTCTGTTTAACAATTACATTCAACCAGTATAAAATATCTTATTACATAACCTCAGAATACATCACCTCTAAATGTAGGCCTGCTTTGTGAAGACAAATGATTAAAATTATATTTATGAGAAAATCCAAAGGTGTTTTGCACACTTTTATAGTCAGAATCAGTAACCTTAACCTGGATTTGTCAACTCGGAAAAGTATTTCACAAATTTAGGATATATGAATCTAATATCTAATGATTTGTGTGTGATCTTTAACCCTAGAGTGCATACAGAGGATTAGTCAATTGACTAAAATAATGTTTCTTTTGGTTTCTAATGCTTGAAATTAGTTTTGTGTTTAAATATGAATTAAGCATATGGACTGGAGGGTGAAGGAAAAGCAGACAAGAAGTGTCTAACGTGGATCCCAATTCAATAGGCTGCTATTAAAAGCATCCCAGGTGGCACCTAATGAGAGAATGCCAATATGTGCAGAGCTGTGATCCAAGGAAGCTTGGCTACTTTGACAAATCTAGAGAGTTTTTTGTGTAACAAGCCGTGGACAGAAAGGTGCAAAGATAATGTGCTTATCCTGTCTGCAAGGATTATAGCGACATCATCTGCAAAAGTAGCCAGCAAATTGACATTTCTCACATTAAAACACATATAATATATAGGCCGGACATAACATACAAATACTTACACTGAATTTAATATTTTACTGTACATGTACATGGTGAACAAAATATCAAACAAAGGATGAAACAAATTAAGTTATTTAATTATGCTTAAAATGACGATAAAAATAGAATGCATTTTGTTTTAAAAAAAACGTAAAAGTTTATTATTCCTCCAGCGTCGATCAAACAGTGAACAAATTCGCTTTAGAAATCTTTAGTGTGCTTACTGTGACTTTCAGGTGTATAATTTGTAGGGCTCTTTGGCGCAAATCCTCGTTTTACGTTTGTAAAAAAAAAAAAAAATTATGAAGTGATAAAACAGTATTTATGTTTTGCCGATGTAACGATTAATACTGTAAGCGCTCGAGCGACGTTCTGTTGCTATGGTTACCACCTTAGCAAACTATCCGTAAACGTCTTTTTTTTTTTCTTTGTGGAAGGCAAAAATGCGTTACTTTTTGGTTACTAAAAAGTTGTTTGATTTCCTTTCTGATATGTGGAATTAAACCTGTTCCGCGTACTTTGTAATACCACTAATTTTGGCTTCATGTGAGGAGGTAACGTTAAAGCCTTGGTTAAAAAAAACAACAACAACCCCCCTAAATCATTCATTAATAATTTGGCCTGGTATTCCCTCGCACTCCATGAGTCCCGTGGAGGTGAATGGTGTGATAGTGTCCAGGGAAATCTCCCCGTCGCACTCAAACTGTCCGATGTTGGGTAAGAGCATGTTTTTGTGGTTGCGGGACACGTTTGAGGTAACCGAATCCTTATCGAACGGCAGACTGCGCTCCTCTCTTGGGTTCGGCATCTGAGCGGCCAGCGGTTGCGCTTCCTTCTGAAGCGTCGTGTCATGATGATACGACACCAGCTCGTTACTGAAATTCACCGCCTCCACTGTGGTGCTGGGGAAAATTTTATTGCAACCCAAAATCGAGGAGAACGCTTTCCTGAAGTCTGCGTTAAACGCATAGATAACGGGATTGAGGGAGGAATTGGCCCAGCCGAACCACACGAAGATGGTGAAGGTAGTGTCACTCACGCACTGGCAGAAGGGCACCATGCAGTTCAGCACGAAAAACGGCAGCCAACAGAACACAAAGACCCCCATAATGATCGAGAGTGTTTTTAAAACTTTGGTCTCTTTCTTGAAAGTGGTTTTAAGCGAGTTCTCGTTGGAGCAGTCGTTGGACTGGTGGTGGTTTTGCGCGTGCTCCGCTGCCCTCTCCAAAGAGGAGATCCTGCGGATCTGTGTTTGCGCAATACGGAATATCCTCGTGTACGTGGCGATCATGATGATCACGGGGATGTAGAAACTTATCAGCGAAGACGAGATGGCATACGTCCGGTTCAGGTTGGCTTTGCAGTTGTCGCTGTAATCGGTGCCGTTACCCGCTGCGCCCTCCTCATCTTCCTCAGCCATGTGCCAGTTGAGCTGGACCGGGATAAAAGAGATGAGGATGGACAGGGTCCACGCCACTCCGATCATCATGAAAGCCACCCGGTGGGTCATCTTGCGCTCGTATCGGAACGGGCTCGCTATGGCCCAGTAGCGGTCCACACTGATGATGCACAAGTTGAGGATGGACGCAGTGGAGCACATGATGTCAAAGGCGATCCAGATGCCGCAAAAGCGACCGAAGAGCCAAGTGCCCGCCACCGCGGATATCGCCTCCCATGGCATCACAAGGACGGCTACGAAGAGATCAGAAACGGCCAGAGAAATTACGAAAAAGTTGGTCACTTTGGAGCGGAGGTGCCTGAATTTGACCACGGCGGCACAAACGAGCGTATTCCCTAGCAACGTGGAGACGATGAGAAGGAAGAGCACGAAACCCAGCAGAGCGCGCACGCTGTTCTGTCCGTCTCCATCCTCTTGCTCCTGCGCTCCGTGCGCGCGGTCCTGCGTGTGGTTTGTGCCGTTTTCCATCTCTAAAAACATATCTTAATATCGCATCTGACCAAATCGCTTCATAATGGCCAGTTACCTTGTTTTAGGATAGGCTTTATGAGTGACCGGTCCGATATCCAGTTCTGTCCCATGTTGGCAAGTTGGGAAAACTGCGTCCGTTCCCGGTGCTGAGCGCGTGGAATGACCCACATTCATGCGCTGGTGCGTCTCGCTCGAGAACTTCTCGCTTTGTGATTGGTTTATGTCCACACCGCTGAGTCTGTGTGATACACACCAACATTCATTCCCTCCGAATGACTATATATATAGTTGCCAATTAACCTGAAATCTCATTTCACAGGGTCTGCAGAAATTACATACAGAAAACATTGTCTACAATAACATTTTACAAACGATATGTAAACACAGCCATTTTGACAAATGGTAACAACTGACAGTGCAAACAGATATCGCAACAACAACAACAATATTATGTAACATTTACACATTTAATAAAAATAATAATTTATGTTTAAGTTGCAAAGTTCTGCATGCTGTTGAATCCAAATGACCACAGAAGGATTCAGTAACATTAAGAATTCAACTACATTTGTAATGAAATTAATTATTTTTACATAAAACTTATAGTGCAACATGATTGGCAGTAGTATAATTAAGACTTTATAGGTCTTGTTTCTGTCATAGAGAAACAGTGTTTGTGAATGGCAGCTGCATACGTGTCAAGCTGCATTTTCTTCTGGTTTTGGTTTTAGGTTTCCCAGTCTATTCACTGAGAAACTCCTCTTTATTCAACTGTCAAACGTGTTACTGGATACTACATTTTTTCTGCAGTAATGGTATATTGCACTGAAATTGAATGATTGTTCAAAGTATTCAAAAAGTACCCACATAACCCAGTGAGCACATCATTTGTTTTATATGTATTTGAAGAGTATGGTTAATAATGAACTTTTCCCCCAAATGTGTTCCTTTACATCACTAGAAATTGAGAGAACTGAACTCATTAATGTTAATGCAATGGCTAAGAATAATGCATCTTAATAAATAAAATCCAGCTTTAATGTTATACTCAGGAAATAACACAGCAGACATCTTTAATTTATGAATGCTAAGCCAGAAGTATACATTCTCTAAATATATGAATTTAATGTGAAATACATCCTTTTTGAACAAAAGAAAGCTTACACAAGAAGGTCTCTTATGGATTTTAAATAACAATGCACCATAGACTTGTGTAAATTTAGGGGAACTCCAGCAAAATAAATAAAAAAAAATTATATAGCACCTTTAAAAATTGCTTCCTCAAGGCGCTTTACATGAAAGCTTACATAAAGGAAAACAATACAATATACTATAAATTAAAAAAATAAAATAAAAAAAAATTCACAAAACAATACAATAAAATCAGTTTTAGAGCTATTCAGACAGAAACTTTTTAGACATCCACAACTTAATCTCAGAAAAACAGTTTTATCCACAAATTGACGAGGTTGAGAATTTATATAAATCTGAGTATCATCAGCATAGAAGTGGTAGCTGAGGTTAAGGGATCTTAAAAGCTAACCAAGAAGATACATATAAATGCTAAAAAGCAGGGGACCAAGAACTGAACCCTGTGGGACACCAGTACAAACAGGATCCACATCAGATCTGAAACCATCCATAAAAACAAATTGACTGCAACCCATTAAATATGACCTAACCAATCTAAGACAGTCCCAGATACACTAAAGACAGTTTCCAGTTGATTAAGTAAAAGCATGTGGTCAACAGTGTCGAAGGCTGAACTAAGATTAAGATGAGAATAGAGAGAGCGCCAGAATCAGAAGCTAACAGTAAGTCATTAACAACTTTAAAAAAAGCTTCATCACTGCTCAGCATCCTAAAAAAACAATAAAGAAGCTCAAAAAAAATATTAAATGGTTGTGTAATTGAGACGAAACAACACCCTCTAAAATGTAAAAAATAAATGGAAAATGAGAAATTGGACGAAAGTTACTCAGATTGTTCGAATCACTATTTTGCTTTTTTTTTTAATATGGGAGTGACAGCAGCAGTTTTAAGTGCTGCTGGCACAACAATGGTGGCCAATGAGTCATTTATTATTGTAAGAACAACAGGGCACAAGTAACCAAAACAGAAATTTGAATGAACTAGAAGACAGGGGATCAAGTATGCAAGTGGAAGCTTTCATACGAGATACCTGTGCACAAAGACACTCAGAGGTGACTAAGGAAATATAAGAGAAAGGTGTACCGGAAAACTTGATAGTTTAACTGTAGAAACATGAGGCCTAAAAGAACTAAGAATATCTTTGCGAATGTTATCAATTTTTAAGATGAAGAATTT
Source organism: Cyprinus carpio (assembly GCF_018340385.1). NCBI lineage: Eukaryota > Metazoa > Chordata > Actinopteri > Cypriniformes > Cyprinidae > Cyprinus > Cyprinus carpio. The sequence goes on along the minus strand of NC_056588.1, from coordinate 10,153,780 downwards.
AAGAAAATCTTTGCATGTCTGAACTGAGACAGTTAGAGTATTCGCACCATTTACTTTCAATGGACTGTTAATAATATCAAAAAACCGACAAGAATAATGTCGAAAATAATCAAAAAAAAAATAAAAAAACTAACACCTTCCATTTCCCATTTATACTTTACAAAACACCAAACACATGCTTGAATCTTGATAAAAAAAAAATGACAAACCAGAACCATGCCATTTACGCTCCAGTTTGTGACATTCCACCTTCTTTGAACGCAAATTATCGTTACACCAGGGAGCTGTATGTATGAAAGAGACATTGCGTGTTTTAATAGGTGCAAACATGGCCAAATTGACAGCAAAAGCATAATTAAGTCAAATAATTTTATGCTCAGAAGGGACAGAAGACAAATCATTCAGGCATGCATTGATCGAATTAGCAAAAGCCACAGGGTCAATCGATTGTCATTTACGGAAAGAGACAGTATGTGCAACAGGCACACAGAATATGGTTCCTAGAAATGAAAAAGGATGACTGAAGGATCAGAGAGTCCAACATCTACAGTAGATAGATTTGACACAAAAGCATAATTTGCCATAACTAAATCTAGTGTATGACAATGTGCAGGAACATTTACAAATTGTGTAAAGTTAGAACAGTCCAGCAGAGAAAAAAAGTCCTTGGCCAGACCACAGTCTTTCTGATCAACATGTAGCCTATGTTAAGATCACCAAGAATCAGAATTTTTGGTAAAAGGGAAGTCACAGAGTCCAAAACCTACTGGAGTATAAGTTGGTTAAAAAGCATCGTTTGTCCACGATGATATCCGACAAAAGTGAAGCCTTATTGTTCTCAGAACAAGCATTAAATAATGCAGCGTTTAGAGGGTTTGATCATGGTCCCGCAGCACACTCCAGACAGGGCAGTGTTATTAAGTTACCAAGGTCTACACCAGTATGATATAGTCTTGGGATCTATTGTGATGATATAGTCTTTTTTTTTTAAGTATATGTGGATACTAGGAACTTCAGATTAGTGAAATTCCAAACATACATAAAGCGTTTAACAATTGTAAAACCTAATAGCTACTGCAGATGTTTAGCTTTGAAATTGATTGATTTATTCTTGTTACAGAGCCCTAAACCCATAAGGCTTGAGTAATGCCGCCCTCTAGTGGTCATTTTGACTTTTGATAGCTAGATAGATGTTTATTTCGTTGTCTATTTTTGTCAATTTTATTATTAATTATCAATTTTGCATTTCAGTTTTAATTATTTTAGTACATCAAATTAAACTAAAGTTAAATTCCATAAAAATGTGAAATGTTGCTCTGGCAACTAACTAAAATAAAATTATTGTTTAATATTTTATTTCATGTAACTTTTTATGGTTTGATCTAAACGTTATAGAAATAAAAATCACATAATGGAATACGAATAATTGGCATAGATAATTATAATTTTTTTTAATTTATTCTTTTTATGTTGACTTAATATAAAACTCCAGTTTCGGTTCACGAAATTATTGACTGTTTGGGTGCTGCTATGTGAATGTAGAGTGTCCTGCAGTTGCTCCAACTGTCCGGTGGATGTCGCGATAACTCCTGGAAATCCCATTTCCAATCTTTTGCTTGGAAGAGACACGCCGACACCACATTCAAAATGGCCTCTATTAGCGACTGCGCTGGACGTGGATCAAAATGTGCATAAACAACACCGAACCGCTGCTTTACTCTCCATCCTTAACGCTACAGGCTTCGGAAGTGCGATTTCATGAATGTACTGGACTGGCAGAATCGGCGGGGTACATAAGATGAGAGCTTGTTTTGCAGACAGCCCAGTCGAACCGGGGCGCCGCCGCTGCAGCAAGGCTTCATCTGCCTTTCTGAACCACCGAAATGGAAAGAGCAGAGGATGCTGCTGATGAGCCGGGACTCGCACCGCCCGTCGATGTCAACGACAACCGGGAGGAGTACAAAGCACGCGTTTGCGGTTCAGACCCCGAAAGAACACGGGAGGGTTCTGTTTACAGTTCGGCATATGCGAATCCGGACGGTGCTGGACTGCCCTCTCTCTCCCCGGTGGTGGTGGGGTACAGGGCCGGAGTATTAAACGGGTTTCCCGGAAAGCTGGAGGTGGATATGGTGTGTGCGAATGGAGAAGGAGGAGAGGGGGCAACCCGGCCTCGCCCGGATCGGGTTATAGGGACTTCCGAAGTCGAGTGCTGGAATAAATCCGACAGAAACTATTTAAATTCACAACTGAAGTCTGCCGTGTCATTTATGGGTATAAACTCGCCGGATATGAAGATGCCTAATGGAGATGTTACCCATGAGCACATGGATCTTGAGCAGACTCATTTAAGGTGTTTGGATTATGCAGAAGGATTCAACAGGAAGGTGCCTGCTTTAGACAAAGGTGTGAAAGTGGGTAATGGGGGGTTGTTGATTGTAAACAGTTATGACACCCTGTCTCAAGTCCCCTTTAGAGCAGTGGGTGGCCTTCCTGCTCCAGAAAGCCGTGTCTTTGTTCATCGAAGCAACAGTGTCCTCTCCACGGGGAGGTCATGTGAAAGGATCAGTCGTGCCAGTGCTGAGAACTCAGAGGAGGCCCAGCCCTGTGACCCGGATCCCGCGAACACCCTGTCAGACCTCAGTGCCAAGCTGTCCTTTTCTCCCCTGGCAGAAAACACCAGCGATTACACAGAGACAGACCCGAGCCCAGAGGAGGATTTCAGTGAATCGGGCCCTCCTCCCCTCAGGCCCCAGAACCTCCGGACTAACTCTGGTCACACAGTCTCCCTCAGCTGTGATGCCACTCCTCTGAGCCCCGGGGATGATGGGTATTTTGGAGCAGAGGGCGGTGTGGATGAATGTCTCAGCTCTGTGAAAGCATTCGAGGGCGGCCGGCGGAAGAGCGCTCCAGACCGGGTCGCTGCTGACTCTGATGCCTCATATGACCAGACGCTTGGCACTAAGAGACACGGCATTGCTGAGTTCCTGACCAGGTAGAGAAAGTTGTGTGCAAGTCTCTTGAGTTGCAGTGAACCTCATTTTGATATTTCAACCCTCTACGCACAACTTGGCAATATAATCACCATTGGCTAGTAAAAAATTTTTGTTTACCCACCAGACTGATACACACACACACATACATATATATACGATTCCACCAAATCAGTTTATGATAATTATGATAATTTAGCACTATTTATAACAGGTGCTTTGACTGCGACTCACTTGTGGCTTCTTTCTTCATACACATGCTTCACAGAAGGTCTGAAGTGTGCTGTTTACTTTGAACACACTCTTTGTGTTATGTTTTCAGATGTTGGATGAAGAGAAGCTGCTTTGCTTTATCAAAGTCAAATACAGTTTAAAATAACGTTTTGTCATCTCAGTCTTACATGGAGACAAAATTTAGCATCAGAACCAAACCACATGGTATCAGACTGACTACATATCTGATTTATTTCCATTATGTTTGGGTTTAAATCGCCTTATTGCACCAGTAATGCAATACCAGAGTTCAGAGGTAGTCCTCTTCCCAGGAGCTTTGGTGTCTACAAAGACCATCATAGACTTTTAGCCTGGAAAAAACTCACTCACTCACTCACCCACCCACACACGCACACACACAGAGGAATTTTAATGTCAGCTTTTATGAGTTGGGCTTCATGGTGTTCTGCTGCTGAGACTTTGTTTCTGCTCACCCTGTATCTTCAGTTCCTTTTTTTTTACAGGAACAAACTTCTCCTTTCCAGCTGTACTATAACATATCTTCCTTTGTCACACTTTCTTTTTGTCTGTCTCCCTCACTATTGTGTCTGTCATCCTATCCGTCTCTCTCAGGACAGAATTGACCTGCCTCACTGTCTTTATTGTGTAATTAAGACTGCATTATATTGATTGTCCCATCAGAAAGCATGTTCAGAGATTTAATGAGCTTATCTCCACAGCAAGGTCTGCTCATTATCTGTGTGTTTTTGTAAAGGGCATCTGTGACTGTGACTTCAGGCTTTATTTGCAGGATGCTGGTGCTGCTGTATCACCACAAGCACTATGAAATCCCTGTATTAAGCGCATTAAATCCTAAGACCTGAGCTGTCCATGATCTTAATTCCCTATGGTCATAGTCTGAACTTAAGTTTAGTGGTTGTCATATTTTGGCCTCTTAATTCACAGGCTATGAGGACTTAATTAACTCTTTGGGAATCTCTCTCTTTTATTCTTATAAAATTATGTGGCATGTGTTTTTGAATAGTCACTCTTTGGGTCTCTCTTCCTGTCTTTTCTGTTTTTAAAGGAGTTTGTTTTCCTGGAAGCCCAAAGAGTCAAAGGCCGCAGCATCTCACAGTGCTCCAGGATGGAAGCTGTTTGGGAAAATTCCACTGCGGGACAACCCTCTGAAAAACTCTACAACCATACAACAGGTAAGGTTTAAAGGAATGACATTTCCCAAATTTTGCATTATTTTTATTTACTCACTCTCATGTTTCAAATCTGTCTGATTTGCTTTTCTGTGGAACATGAAGTATATTAGCCTTTTTAAAAAGTATCAGTCAGTATGGGATATTTTTAATTTTTCATGCTTATTTACATCATAACATTATGATGTTGTGATGCCTAAATTGACATTTTAGAAGTAGAGTAAAATCAAATAAAAACAGTTATATTGTGAAATATTAGTAAAATTTAAAACAACTGTTTTCTGTTTTAATCTATTTTAAAAAAAAAACATTTTCAGAAATCATACTAATATGCTCAAAAACATTTCTTATTATTATGAATGTTGAAAGTAGTTTAATATTTTACTTCTACTTAATATTTTTGTGGAAACCATAATATATTTGTTTTCAGGATTCTTTGTTCCATAGAGAGTTCAAAAGAACAGAATATATTTGAAATACATTTTTCTGTACCATTATGAATGTCTTAACGGACACTTTACTGTGTTGATCATTATACTGCATTCTTGATAAATTATTTATTTGGCCCCAATCCTAAATATATTTATTGCACACACACACACACACACACACACACACACACACATATATATATATAAATATATATCAATAAATAATAAAATTGGAAAAAATATATATATATATATATATATATATATATATATATATATATATATATATATATATGTATGTATGTATATATATATATATGTATGTATGTATGTATGTATGTATATATATAAAAATGGACATACTTTTCCTATTTGGGTGAATATATTTTTAAAGAGTATATAACCCAAGAAACAGTAGTGTTGTTTCCATGACCAGAAACACGGAAGTTCATACCCTTATTTGTGCAGAGAAAAGATAGCAAAGCATTATTTGCTGAAGAGGGCTAGGGAGAGAGCGAGAAAGCAAAGAGAAAGAGGAGGAAGAAAAACCAAGAGAGACAGAGTCTGTGAAATAAAGAAGGATTGAGATTACTGCTGGAAACTCTGCGTAATTTTGTGTCAGCCAGGAGAGACAAGTGTGTGTGTGGGGCAAGCGTGGGCATTGTGTGTGTGTGTGTGTGTGTGTGTGTGTGTGTGTGTGTGTGTGTGTGTGTGCGCAGCTGTCTTTACTCCTTCAGTAAGGGATGACTGAGCCGGAGTTGTTTTCAGCTCTGGATTTGTGCTTAATTCCCCCTCCACACTCTGCAGGTGTCTCTCTGTATTCCAGTGAGAGAGAGACCTCTGATAAACTTGCACACGGAGGCTTCAGATCCTCCTCTTCTTAAAGAAATGTTGTTTCTTAACTTAAGTGTATCAAAAGTACATATAACATCTAAACATTGAGTTAACAGAATTCTTACTGACCTTGTCTGTGTATTTATGTCCTTTAACCTTTTAACATCATGGCCATGTAATGTCTTTCAACAGCATGGTTAACTAAAGCTAGTAATACTTCACATAAAGTGTGCAAGGATGCCCTTTTTTGTTTTTGTTTTGCAAAGTCTGACTAACAGACCTAAATAATGAGTTTGTGGCTTTGTCCAGTATGTATACACATAAATTGAACCACAGCCTTGGTGTTTGTGCCATTACTCTGTGAATGTAAATGTTTTATTTCTCTGGTTGACCTGTATTGGAGTCATGCTGTTTGTGGTGCAGCTATAATATGGGTTAACATCAAGGCCATTGCCTTTGGGTCTTTCACTCATAGCATGTGGGAATCTCATGACAGAATTCATCCTCCCTTCATGGATATGTGTGGCAGCTGAGAAACTGTAGACACAGATCTGCTGGTATCTCATAATGACTATTGTGACTATAATGACTTTTTAATAATGATTATAATGACTTTTTTTTGAAGGAGTATGAGTCAGGACCATCCCCTCACCCTCAGCCAATGAGACGCAAGAATCTGGAGTTTGAGCCTTTGTCCACCACTGCCCTCATTCTGGAAGACAGACCTCCGTAAGTGTGAAACATGAACTACAGGTCCCATAATGCACTGCTTCAAGTGCTGCAAGCTTCCATTTAATCAAATATTACCCAAATTCCCTGGGCACTGCTGGTGAAACACAAGCCGTCATGCCAAATGTGTGCATATAAACCTGAAGAGCAGGTTTTGTGACAAAATTCTCACAATTTGTAGCAGAACAGTATGTTCTTTGCTTAGTTGTTAATTGAAAACTGGCTTTTTGTATAGTTAGTGTTGGACTCTAGTGGTAGATTTCACACATGAATGAGATTGGTTGTAATTTTGGAGTTTGTGGATTGAAACTAGCTAAAAAGTAGTGACTTTGCATTCCGGATGATATGCTCACATAGCGGGAATGATTCTGATGTACCACATATTCAGGATTGAGGAGCCAAATGTAATAATTTAAGAATTAACAATTGAAGCTCAGGGGAGCTTCAAAGTTTTCTACTTAAAACGTTAACAAGCGTTTTGAGTAATGTATCAAAGACATATCTGTTTATACCTTGAAAGCAATGTTAATCAGAATGCACTCAAAACTCCAGTTCCGAGTTACGCAAGCTAATGAATCCTCTCATTATTACAAAGTGTAGACGGGGTGTAAATAAGAGATTCATTGTGCAGTGTAGAGAGCTTCATTGATTAAAATGGAATTTTCTGACAGCTTTTAATGATTAAGGGAGTTTGCAAATGTGATATTGATTTAATACAACAGTTCAATAAACAAGAAGTCAATATTAATTCACTTTCATTGTCTGACTATAACACTGTTGCCTTTTTATTGCTCTTATTTCGTCAACGAAATGTTTCGTTTATGAAGGAACTGCATTTTTAAATGAATATAGTGAGTCAATGATTCAGCTACCCATTCATAAAGAGAGTCATGTGCTTCATTCCTGAATGAATCAGCCATTTGAACAATTCTATTGATGATTTGGAGATAAAAGCAGTGACTTGTCGCCACCTACTGGCAGTTTTAATTTCATCTTTAAAATAATTGATCATTATTCATTGTTAATTATAGTTATCATTTCAGTTATTTAAATCATTTAATATTTCTATATTCCAAAATTTTATATTTAAAACATTAATCTTAACATGAATTTCTGAAATTAATTGCGCTCATGCCATCTCTGAGCCTCATTAATCATCTGTAAATATACCTACATGCCACGTTTGTGGTGTTCTGTGCCACATCTGTAGTGCAAATAAATTTTGTTAATACTGATTTGATTTAATTTTATCTGTAAGTTACTCTTCTTATTCTATTGTTTTAATTAGAAATTAAAAAATATAATATAATTTTTTGAATTGGACATAAAATATGGCATACTTTTAATAAAGTTAGAAAAATGCTCCTGTAAATCACTTTAAGGAGTCAAATATCACCTTGTAATGGGAAGGCAAATTTTTTTTATATTGATCAGAACATGCTCCTGAATTTTTTGACTGTGCTTCTAAATTTTTTAAAGTAGGAACACAAGTGCTCCTAAAAAGAAAAGTAAGCATAGAGCCCTGACCATACACTTTTCTTATAATCCATGTCTGTTTTATTCTTTGTATCATTCCTCTGACTTAAGGATTTGGCCTAAATTTAAAACCCAAAAACAACTGACTGGAGTTGTACCAATGAAAACATGGACAAATCCTTTCGTGAAATCTTGAACGTGTTGCAGAAAGTTCTAGTTATTTATAACAGATGGTCAGGTTTTATGTGTAAAGCAGAGATTGTCCCTTGTCTCCTGTTTTTAGCTTCATGCAGCAGATTTGGTTTTGTGATTTCAATTTTCAATAAAATTAAAATTCTATTAAATTTTTTTGATAAAGTTTCACAATATTTTTATTGTATTTTTGATCAAATAAAAGCAGCCTTGGTCAGCAGTAGAGACTTCTTGGTTTTTTGTGTTTATGTTGGTTGAAAGACTTCTTGTATTTTTAGGAACCTGCCAGCTAAATCAGAAGAGGAATCTCAGAGACACCGGCAGGAATACAGTGAGATGGTTGCAGGGGCCAAGAGAAGGGGTGAGGAACATGTGTCTCTTTGTGAAGACATTTATTAGACTGTATTTGCAATGGTAATGACATTTGACACTTGATCTGTTGGCCTCACACAGCTGCCCCTCTCACTCAAACACAAATTGTTGTTGCATTAATGTTGCTGCCTATCCACACACACACACACACACACACACACAAACACTTGGTCTTCTTTTGCTTAGAGATGAAAGAGGCACAGAAGAAAAAACGTCAAATGAAGGAGCGGTACCGACAGGAGGAGAACATCGCCAATTCCATGGTGATCTGGAACACGGAAATCCTGCCTAATTGGGAAAGCATGTAAGTGTCCCATCCATATATCTGTCCATTTTGCACAAAAAGTGGATTTATTCATGCCTTTTAATGTAATGATGTGCTCTGTTGCTATGACAAAGGCGTAACACACGGCGTGTACGAGACCTTTGGTGGCAGGGTGTCCCGCCCAGCATCCGCGGGAAGGTCTGGAGCCTCGCCATCGGGAATGAGCTCAACATCACCCCAGGTAACTATGGCAACTGCTGCACTCCTCACATTTGGTTAGTCTTGATCATCTGTGGCCCTCTGGCTGTGTGTGTCATCAGTCTGACACAAACAAACACAGATGAAGTCCAGATGGAAGTTTGTTGACAAGGAAGCAGCTGTTGCGTTTGTCACAGCAATTGTGTGTGTGTGTGTGTGTTTGTGTGTGTGTGTGTGTGTGTGTGTTTTAGAGCTGTATGAGATCTTCCTGTCCAGAGCCAAAGAGAAGTGGAAAAGCTTCAGTGAGACGAGTTCAGTCAATGAAAATGAAGGTCTGTTTGTTCTTTTTTGCTTTTCACTAACCTGTCTGCAAACTAAACTACATCACAGAATGAAATAACTAAACAGTCCTATCTTTGAAAGTGAAAGTGAAGCCAGACTGAGGTGAATAAGAGTGTGTTTACATTGCCAGTGTATGCTGGTGTCAGGTGCATGGTTTTCATTAAAAGCTGCCTGAATTGCATCACATGATATCAATAAACCAGACACTATCTTTGCTTATCTACTCTGACATGTGATTGGATGATGCCAAGAATATTTACAACATATCCATGATAATTCTGCTCTAAACAAAGTGAATACCATAAAGAATTTAATATGCTCTTTAAGAGCCATTAAAGAAGTATTGCATCCTGTCTTGTCTCATGATTTGCAAGTATCAACTACAAGAGCATTAAGACAATTTTGTTTTAATAACATCTCTGATTTAATAATTTAGTAACAAACATAGAGTTGGTGAGAATTTCTTTAAACCAGTTTAAACGGTTAAGTAAACCAGTCAAAAGTTAATTTGCATCATCATGAATTCTGAAGAATTGTGTGACACCGAAGACCGCTGCAAGAATAAATTACATTTTAAACTATATTAAAATAGAAAAAGATATTTTAAATTGTAAAAATATTTCACTAGGTTTTTTATTGTATCAAACAAATGCAGGCTTGGTGAGAATAAGAGAATTCTTAGAGAATAAGAGGGTGAAAAATATAGATTTTTTTTTTTTAGCTCTGTCAACCAGCTATAGCCTGACTGATGACTTCATCTGGTTTTAATTGATTAGAATGTGGAGTGTCACTGGCAGACAGAGAGTCGAGTCTGGATTTAATCAAGCTGGATATTTCCAGAACTTTCCCCTCTCTCTACATATTCCAGAAGGTAAAAACAAGTGTTTTGGGGCTGAAATTATTATTATTATTGTCTGTATTTATTTTGTTTCCATCATGACTAATTTTTTCCCCTCTCTTTTTCCATCAGGGTGGACCGTATCATGATTTATTGCACAGTGTGTTGGGGGCGTATACCTGTTACAGACCAGATGTCGGCTATGTAAGTACCATTGTGGATGACATGAATGAATCATCCCGGTTCAGGGATGTCCTTCATTGAGTATTTGACATGTATGTGGCATGTTTTAGGTTCAGGGGATGTCCTTCATTGCTGCTGTTCTAATTCTGAATTTGGAGGAAGCCGATGCCTTCATTGCCTTTGCCAACCTCCTTAACAAACCATGCCAGATGGCCTTCTTCAGAGTGGACCATGACCTGGTACACACATCAAACATATTTGTAGTAGACCTGCTACAGCACCTACATTTGCTCTTAATATAGATGGAGTGTTGTGTCTGCGTTTGCAGTCAGCATTTGTTCCAACCATCTGTTGACCCACTTTTAGAGATTTCATTTGCCAGACAGAGTAAAAAAACTCTGAACCAAGAACTCCCAAAAGTCACAATCTGCTGACGAACATTCCTTTTATTTTACACACTCGATGTTGTGCTTTTGATCATGCTTGAGTTGTGCTCTATACTTAAGTGATACTTTTGTTTTTCTCCCAAGATGCTGAAGTATTTTGCAGCATTTGAGGTGTTTTTTGAGGAGAACCTTCCCAAACTATTCCAGCACTTTCAGAACAACAGCTTGACGCCTGATTTTTACCTCATAGACTGGTAAATCTGCTCTTAAAATCTCTCTTCCTGTTGTTTGTTCGTTCCTCTCCTCTCTGTATTTCTTTTCCTTTTTTTGAAATCAGAAAGGAGAGATACACACGTAGTTTTCCTGCAGTAGCTCTTTATTGCCCCCTAGGGCTGCTTTCATGCCCTCTCCTGTGAGGGGAAATTCATTCATAGTTCTCTTAAATAAAGGAAACTTTAGGCACGTTTAGTGTGGCTGAATCTAATTTATAGTGTTGGGAAACAAGAACTGGATCCGTTTAATAATTTTAATACTGGAAACAACCAGACAAGTGCAGTCTGATTCCCAAACGAATGACTCTGATGCCACATGATTCTTTATAAAGCATTTTAATATGCGAGATACTATCCTTCTGAATTTATCGAAATGTTTTGATGCTTAATATTTTTATGGAAATGGTGATACTTTTTTTTTTTTTCAGGATTCTTTGATGAATAGAAATTTCAAAAGAATCTTTTGAGACAAAAATCTTTTGATCAATATAATGTGCCCTTTCTAAAAGTATAGATTCTCTTTCAAACAATTTTGAACTGTGGTTTACTAGATTACATGTTTGCTGCCTCTAAAAAGACTTTATTCATTTTCATGTGAATTTCCTTTTTCAAAATTTAATATCTTATTAATAGATATTTTCATATTTTATTTTTCAATACTGAGAATGGAATTGTTAATGGAACCTTTTAATAATTGTTAAATTCCTTACAGTTCCCATCTGCAAAAACACAGAGCATCTGAGCATTTGTACCACTTCAAGCAGAATTCTCTCTTACCACTTTTATCTGTCCTGCTCTCAGGATCTTCACTCTGTACAGCAAGTCGTTACCGCTGGATGTGGCATGTCGTGTTTGGGATGTGTTTTGCCGAGATGGAGAGGAGGCGTTATTCCGAACAGGACTGGGAATTCTGAGACTGTACCAGGATGTTCTACTGCAGATGGATTTCATTCACAGTGCACAGTTCCTTTCCCGGCTGCCTGAAAACACTCCTGCACACGCTCTTTTCTCCTGCATCGCAAACACACAGATGATCAGTAACAACCGCCGGTGGAACCAGGTGAGAAATACTTACATTTACATTTTTATTAGTGGCAATGAAAGTGGAAATGATGTAATAGACGGTTTATTTTTAATTCTTAAATATAAATATTGAGATTTATTTCCCTTTTAATTTTAAGCATTGTAATTCATATATATTTATATATATATATATGATGGTTTGGTCAATCATAAACCAATAAAATCAATTGATAAAGGCATGTTAAAAAGTATCCAAGCCAGTTTTAATGTGATCTTTGTACAACAAAAAGAAAATGCCTGATTTAATCAAAATGAAAGACATATATAAAACAGTATAAAGTTACAGAAACTTCAATGGGCTTCTTCTCTTTTTTTTCCTCCTGCAGGTCTTTTCTGCTTTGATGAAAGATGGACTCAAAGAAACTGACAAAAGCAGCAGCAGCAGCAACAACAGTCCTGCCTTAAGAAGCTAACAGCTGAATCTCTCCCAGAGGAAGTGATGATGTTTCTGAGACTCTGAAGAGATGCCAGTCATCACTCAGCACTTTGACCCGAACGTCTGCGGGACAGCTCTGGCTCAGCCCTGATGTGCTGAATGTCCTGTTTGAAGTATCTCCTAATGAACCTGTGTCCTGTTGAAGGGATATTACTTCACTTGCACTCGCAAGCCCGTTTATGCGTGTGTTTGTGTAAGAATGAGCCTGAGAATAAGAGAAATGTGAGTCAGGTGACTATATAATGTGCCAACTTTGTCAATGTTACTTTTGTAATGTTGTGACTATAAGCGTTTACACACACATATACACGTATACATATACATACATACATATATACATACAGAGGTCAATGCCACATTATTTGAACACTCCTTTGGTTGATGTGAACCAGATGAAGGCCCTCTGTTATATGCACGCACACACACTATAACCTGCAGTAGCCTTTCATTAGCACATACCAAATCTGTCGTTAATGTGTTTGTTACACTATGTCTGTCCATTTATCTGAATTCAACCTGTTTGCTAAAATATTTGCCTCTGACAGCAAGCATAGAGCCATTCAACTCTGCAACCATCCTCAGTATGTCCCAAAAACACACAGATGTAGAGCCAAAGTTAATAGAATAGCATATAACAATCTTTATAAACAGGTGCTGTCGGATATTAGCACTTCAGATTTTGTGCTTCACTTCACAAAATAATTGACTATATTAATTTAAATAATAGGTTTGAACACACTTATATAACAGATGTACACGCATTAACCAACCAGCAGCAAACAAGAGCTCAGCTTTTAGTTTGTGCACCTTCTACTACACTCCAAACGAATGGACCTTCATATTTCCAGATTTTTTTCAGTTATTTAATGTCTGTTTTTATTATTATTATTATTATTTAAGGATTATTTCTCTTGCTTTTTTCCTTTTTTAATCTTCACTGTTTCTTATGTAAGTTAATGTACATTCCTGGTGTGAGGGCTCTAGTGTAGATGTGGAAAAATCCCAGTATTGGAGACCTGCTGTAAAATTGAATGTTGCTTAGAAGTTTATCAGAAAGTACAAACCAGACATGGGGTCAGCATGCCTTTGAAGAGTGCCAATTGCAGATCATTGGAAAATGTATTTTAAAATGTACTGCTTGATGAGTGGTTTCCACTCTGCCCCAAGTCATTGTTTTTAAACATTAAATGTAATGAAATACTGCTTAAGAAAAAGGCAAATTCTCTTATTAGCTCTTTACAGAATTAGGGTCTGTTCCCACAGAAGGCATTTTTGCATTCCACTGCACTGCTTTCTCATTGTCATTCACTGTAAACTTGTACTAGACAAATGTCTTTTCATGTTTTGCATCTTTTGCTTTTAACGAATGAGACAGCATTTTCAAAGTGTTAAAGGAATAGTTCACCCAAAAATGAAGAAATTTTTGCCTTCACTTAGGCCATTCAAGATGCAGATGAGTTTGTTTCCTCATTGGAAGAGCTTTACATCACTTGCTCACCGATGGCTCCTCTGCAGTAATGGATGCCATCAAAATGAGTCAAAACAGCTGATAAAAACATTACAATAATCCACAAGTCAATAAGTCCATTAACAAGCTGTGTTTGTAAGAAGCAAATCCATCAAGGTCTTCACAAGAGGTTAATTGATGGACTGGAGTCATGTGGAGTACTTGTGGATACTCACTGTGTGATTGGTCCTTTAAAGAGAACTAAACACAGCATTTATTTATTGCAACTATGCTGTTATAAATGCATTCCAATGTTAGAGAACAAAGGTGATTTTCATTTGTCTGGAGTGTGATAGTGACACTGAAAGACCCCGTGCTTGGCAAATGCATTTTTATTTTTTATCCCTTTTATAAAGTTAGCCTTTAGTTAAAGCCACCGCCATGGGCTGTGATTTGTTATTTGCTGTTATTAGTAAGTGGTATTAAGGGAAGGGTAGGTTTTTCTAGATAACATTTTGTAAGACAGATGATGGTATAGAGAGTCAAAAAACTAATTTAAATGGATGTATCAGCTAAAAAATTTTTTTTTTAACAGCTTGGAGCACAGTAGCTTATAGTTAGTCATAAAGACACAAAAACTACACGGAGACAATTAACCATGAAAATATAATAAACAGACAAAAGGTCTAATTTATTTAACCAACCAGGCATTAACATGAGGGTTATAAAGCAAACGGAAACCACTGACCACCAATCTCTAATCCAAAAACCTTTTATTACTGCATAAACCTTTTCAATCCTACTATGAATGTTTGAATTTTTCAGAGCAAGAACGCTGCAACATGTTTGGTTTGTGAAATACTGTTCAAAGGGCAAGGACAAATGGGACAAACTTCAGGTTAGGCTGGATATACGACCAGAATGTCTGCACAATTCTCATTTCCGGAGTTTTATGTTTTAAATCTCTGGTTGATCACATTTAAATGTAACATGCTAAAAGTGTCTCTATATAAGTGAAGAGTCCCTGTACTACACTGTATGCGACTGGAGTGTCATCTACAGGATGCATAATAACATTTACATCATGTTTAGGCCTTCAACCAGAGAAGACTCACCAGTGGCTGCTGATTGAAATGTAGTGCAGCTACAAAAGCCCAAACACAGCTGATGCTTTTAGAAGTAGACTGACTAAGGTGAATCCTTATCACCCTCTGCTTTTTTCTTGTCCTTTTTTTTCTTCTTTTCTTTTTTCTTTATTTTCTTCTCCTTCTTCTTTTTCTTTTTCTCTTTCTCACTCTTTGTTGATTCTGCATCATCATCGTCATCGTTTTTTTCCTTTTCCTCTTTGTATTTGTCTTTAGTCTCATCCTTACTGTCTTTGCCCTCTGGCTCATTTTTGAGTTTGATATCTGTAGAATGAGGGCTTCTTTCGTCTCTGGTGCGCTTGCTGTCAGGACTGCGTTCCCTGTGGTCCTGGTAGACCCGTGAGGACGTCGACCTCTCAGGCCTACTGTGTGCGCTGTCTCGTCTGTGAGATGATGAGTGATGCTGCTCTTCATGTCTCTTAGCATCCCTGTGCTGCTCCTGTGACCCTGTTGTCTGCAAAGACAAGAGAGAAAGCTGATGTTTCTTTCCCACAATTCAGTATTCTGTATTACAGATTAGAGTAAGTGATCCATGGAAAATGGCATTTATCGTGTCACCTTGTTCTTGTCCTTGCGGCTGTGACTTTCTACATGTCTCTCAGCACTATTCAGATCACTGAAGAACTCCTCACAGCGCTGGCAGAAGAAACCCATCACCGGGATCAAATCACCCCCACCTACAATCAAGATACATGTTGATACATAAATACATATTTGCAACAAAACTGTTCAATAATTATTTACATATTTAATGAAATAAAATCAATAAATATTCGTATTGAAAAAAAAACATGGTTCAAGTGAATAAAAAAACTGATGAATTGAACCCAGACAAAACAATATATGGCTAGAATAAATATTTGCATTGAACAAATAACAAAAACAATATCGTTATTGTGGATTATGGTTCAAGTAAAAAATAAATAGCTGAAGTCAACCCAAATAAAAACAAATTAACAGGTTTCATGGTTCAAAGAAGTACAAAATTAATTATTGAACAAATAAAAATGTAATTGATATATGACTCAAGGTTGAAATTAATATTTTTATTGTAAAAAACAAAAAAAACATTTTATGGTTCATGGATGAAAAAGCTGAATGGAACCACAAGATAAACAAGGCTTAAACAGAAACTATACTATTATATGGTTCATAGTTCAAATAATTAGGAAATAAGTAAAGTTGAATTAAACCAAAATAAAATTATCATTACATGATTTAAAAGCATTCTGGGATATTTTAAAGATGTGGATCGTGATAATTACTAATTTTATAATTCATACATAAAATGTAAATATTCTCATTCAGCACTTGCTTTCTAGCGAGGCAGCTGAACTCACTAATAGCATCTTTAAGTAACTTCTTTAGATATGCTGCTCAAGTTGAAGGGCTCATTTAATACCTTCCTGTTTCAGCAGACCCTCCAGTTCCTTCACCAGGTACTCTTTCCTTTTCTTTTGAATCTGTTTCTCTCGTGTGTCTTGCTCCCTCTCACCCATCTTCTAAAAGAGTCAAGGGTGTTCACAGTTAGCATGACATAATACTGAGCTAATAGAGTTGTGATGCCAGACAGATTTCCAGACTCCTCATACCTTCTCCTCACGCTTGGACTCTTGATAAGAATGGCTGCTTCCAGAGCGATTACTCCTACTGTCATCGGTTTTGGATGCTGAAAACAGACACTAAAAGTTGAATGCATTACAAGCACAAGGTTCTTGTGAAGTCTTCTAGGTCTTTTTATCATTTCTTCAAATAGCTGACAAACATCAAGAACAAAACAACAGCTATGATGTAATGCAGGCTCTTAAAATACACTTTCAAGAATCTACTGACACAATTCTGCACCTTAAAAGACCAGTTCATTCAATTTCAACCAATTTGAGATGCTAATTACAGATCATTTCAGCCCGTTTAGCTTTATGCATACTTTATCATTTTTTAAATTTCTGAACTTTTTTGAAAAGACTTTTAAAAAACCTCCCACCGATATGAACAGAATGTTCAATCCTCAAAACTCTGCTAAAGATATTGTAATATTTTCATAATGAATAGTGCTTGGTCTTTATCAAACTTTCAAGTTTCACTTTAGATCAAAGTGACGACTAAAAAGCATAAAGCATGCTGGTTCTGACCTCTGGACAGTGCTTGCAACGCCTCCAGGGCTGGTTTGAGCATCGAGAGCGAGGCTGGAACTCCTTGTTCTTCCTTTTTTTTCTTTAGTCTGGCAGCCATTTTACAGACGTCAGCCATGCCTGGATTCAGGCCGATGGTCCTCAGGAGGGTTCTCACCTTCTCGCATTCCTCTGAAGAGACTTTTGTCGTGCCAGAAGCAGCGGGCTGCTCGCTAGCAGGCACGGCATGCGCTTTGGGTTCCTGGAGACTGAGAGTCTGGTGTTCTTTACTGAGATGATGAACCGGAGACCTCGCAGATCTTGTCTGGGCCAACGGAACCGTCACAGCCTGAGGTTTGGATCGCTCCTCTTCCTCTCCATATAGGAATTTCTCCTCATCTTCTACACTCTGGAATGCAGGCTTGGTTTCAGGCTGCTGGTTGGGTGTGTTCCAGGATAAGATGTTGGAAAAGCTGCCGCTGTCTCCGCCAGCCCTCTCGTGAGGAAGCAGGGAACCGTAGCAGAGTTCAGCAGAGATTTCAGGTTCTGGGTTGTGGAAGCCTCTAACTGCAGACTGATTTGCCAGAAACATTCCCCTTGTGTCATCAGTATTCTGTTTAGAAGACAAGGGAAGAAAATTCACATTACATGTAGAGAAAATGATGGGAGTTTAAATGGTCTGGAAGTCAACGAGACAAAATAAACGGCAATCATAAGAATCGACAACAAAGAAGAAAAAGTCTGTTAAAAATCTAGTATTGTGCTAAGCTCCTAGGTGTACTCTTTGCATTCAAGTTGGTTTAAAGTTCAAATTTACTGACTGTAAAAGTGTCAAGTAAAAGGTATGAATATATTTCACATTGAACACATCTTAATCATTATTTAAAAAACATGTTTAAATATATTTTTGATAGTAAAATGTATTTATTTTACAAATATGAATTTTAAATCACTAATAAGTGTTTTTTTTTTTTAACATTAATAAAGGGTTATGTCAAACCATTCAAGCGATTCAAGAATTTTCAAAAGATCCAAAAATATACATTTTTAGTAAATATTTACTTTATTTTAATTAAAAACCATGCTCAGATTAGATGAATTGCATGTTTATGTTTTTCATTTTTAGCTACATAACACTGAAGTTTTTTATACTTTTTGTTTTTACGATTGGTCATTCCCCAGAGGTTTTCCATTTTGAATGATTTATGGTCAAGATTTCTTGTTTATGCTACCCACAGCCTAAGCTATTTTTCTGTGTATGGAAATTACTTGAAAGCATGGGGGAATGACGTCTGTATGCAATTTCCCGGAAAAAAACATTGTAACAACTACAAAATATTTGTATTATATTATATTGTATTGTTTTACTTTAATATTATTACAGGTTTATCAAAGTGGATTTGTGTAAAAATGGTTTGGAAGGTGGCTTTTTTGGACGGTCTCATTAATAACATTGTTTTCTTTTAAAAAAATAAAAAAATAAATAGCTTTAATAAGCATCATGTCATTGACCATAAACCAAAAAATATAGAAACTCAAACTCAAAACATAACAGGATAGTGTTATGCACCTGGTTTCTAAGGAGGGCATTCTTGACCAAAGGCAGGTGTTTGTCTAGATCTTTGTTCTGTAGGATCTGTCTTAGTCCATGAAATAGATCAGGCATGGCACTACCACCAAGACTTATTCCACTGCTGGTGCTGCTAGAGCCTTCAGCAGTCCCTCTGGAAGACTGTTTTGTCTGGCTGGGACTCGCGCGTGACTGACTCTTACTGTGCGTTCCGCTCTTCCCGTGACTACGACTGCGGCTACGGCTCCTCGCACGACTTTTGCCCCTTGTGCGGCTTTTACCTCGGCTGCGACTACGGCTGCGTGTTCTGCTGCGAGCACGACTCTTTCCACGGCTCCGAGCTTGACTATGACCCCGGCTCCTTCCACGGCTGCGTGGGCGGCTCCTCCCTCTGCTCCGACTCCGCGTTCGGCTTGGATGCTTGTCTCCTGTGCCACTGTCATTTTTATCTCCTGGCAGCTCAATCCGGTCGCTTGCTTCCAGAATTCTGAGAAACTCTTCTGCCTTTTTCCTTTATTGAAACAGAAATGGATTTAGGGTTAATTAACAGTTTTATATGCACACACAAACATACCCACATACAATATTGGTAATAATAATAATAAAGGTTACTTGAGCATTGAATATGCATATCAGAATGATTTCTGAAGGATCATGTGACACTAAAGCCTAGAGTAATAGCTGCTAAAAATTCAGCTTTGCTGTCACAGGAATAAATTACTTAAAAATGATATATATTATAATAGAAGTCGGTTATTTTAATTGATATAATAATTCATGATATTACTGTTTTTACTGTATTTTTAATTAAATAAATACAACCTTGGTGAACCTAAGAGACTTCTTTTAAAAACATTTTAAAAATCTTTATGCATCTCCTTGTTCAGCTCCTGATACCTGACTTCTTGGTTTTGATCATCTAGACTTTGGGTTGACCAGTTTTGTGAAGAGTGACCAAGCTGATGCTGATTTGAAGGTGTGAGCAAAGAGCTGATCAGCGTGGATCCACTTTGGTCCGCCGTGGGGCTGGTGAAGGGTCGGTTCTGCAGGAGAGTACAAGTACAAAAGTCTGAGATCACAATGAAAATCTTCATCGAGATTTCTGTGATTTAAAACCTAGAAAGAATAGTCCTTAAACCCTACATTTTTAAGCAAAGTAGGACAAAGTATTCAAATATTTGCAGGCCACTAATCAATCAAACAAATTAGTGCCATTGTAAATGCATGCTTTATGTAGTTTTAAATGAAGCCAGACATGTCACACTGCTTGAAATTGCCTTTCAATTACCAACAAGCAATACTAGTTTACTATACTTTCATGTATTGCACTGAAAATTCATTTCTTACAATGAATCCAAAGATACTGGATATATACAATACATTAAATGTATCAATATGGCATTTTTATCAGTTGGATGTAGCCAATGCTGCTACAAGAAAATGCTGATTGTGTTTATGACTGGACCGAAAACACGAACCTCGTAAAACGATTCTCTGTTGTAGTTTTCGTTCCCTGTTCCGTACGGACGTCCCGGAGGAGGACCGGGCGGTGGAGCACAGTATCGAGGCCCCGGAGGAACCCCAAAAGGAGGGCAGAACGGCGGAGGTCCAAAAGATGCTGCAGGGTGTCCGAACCCTGACGGGGGTAGCGGCGGCCGGTGATAGTCCGGGTTTGACGTACCTCGGTACATTTTTGTGCGTATATATCTGATCAATATATGTGTACATGCAACGGGTTTATTTTTTCATTCACTCTCTGAGCTCATGTGCGTCAACATGAGTCTGTGCGCAGCCACAGCGCCGCCTGCAGGACTGGAGCCACAGCGCAGTTCACAGAAACGGCTGACCAACCAATGCCAGTTCAAAACTGTTTCTCTAATGTTATTTACGCCAACGCGTAAAGACAAACATATAAATACACAATATTGATGTAACCGTTGAACCGTTTTCTCTATTGTAATTTGGTTCACCTCTTATGGATTGAGGCACACATAGCTGCACAACATGGCTCAGTGAACTAACAGACAATAATTACAACTGCATAAACAAAAGTGTATAATTTCCTTTTTTTTTTTAGAGAGAGAGAGAACAATACAATTATGTATATAGTACGTGATAAAATAAAGGGTGAATTAAAAATACGAAAAAACAAAATGCAAATTAATAACAGAATTTAGTATGTTAAATAAAGGCTTTGTACGGCTTTTTTTTTTTTTAAATATATAGATCCAGTATTCTCATTTATTCATAGCAAATAATAAATTAATACATGAAAACAATATATATAACAATTATGAAAATATTATAAATTAGTTATTAAATAAAACAAATGATTCGCTTTATAATTTAATTCGTAATTATTTGAAATATATTGTATATTTTCTTTAAGATAATTTGTGAAGCCAAAAAAAAAAAAAAAAAAAAAAAAAAAAAAAAAAAAAAGTGAACGCAAGAACGGATAAAATGTTTCCGGCATGTTTCTGGTCGCCTACAGGAATTGCGAGGACCCCCAGTATCCTTCTACTCCATTATGCCAACCTAACGTTGCAGTCTTTACAGCTGCCAGAGAAAGTGCTTTACAATGGAGCTTACTGAAACTCTTGATTCTTTGGAGGACCTTGGGTAGGTGAATCATACCTCTCGTTGTTGTTATTTGTTTTGTTGTTGTTGCATTATTAGCCGTTTTTATTTTCGGTTTAACGGCATAAATCTGAGCTCGTGCACGCATGTTTTGGAACGCCGGTGTTCTGCGTGATCTGAGAAACAGAACCGCTTTCCCTGCTCTGAATTCATTTTTAATTCCCCGTGATTTGTTGTCTGTCATATTATATCAGAGCTGGGGATGTTGGCACACGTATTTGAGAGCATAGTCAATGAAGTGATTGGGCCGTGCAGCGTCAGCAGTGCTCAAAAATCTCAAATATCTCCTCCGCCATAAATAGCCTGAATCATTATGGCCTAAATGAGCACACCTCTGTCACCATATTCCCAGCTCCCGATGTGTCAGACGAGTTACACGATCATTAAACTCGTGGAGTGTTCTAGAATCAGTGAAGGACTGGTAGGGATGGGTCGTATTCGTGTGAGAATAAAGATCTTTAGATGTAATTGGTAAATTATTGGTAATGGTAATGCTATTTGAGGACCAGAACTAACTGTTGTATAATGTCGTATTTTCTTAATTGAAAGCGTTTAGATTTTAAATACATACCAGAGGTATGCTTAGATATTGCACTGTTGCAACATCAATGTGTCCCTTCACATCCACCTAAATAGCAGTGCAGGATGACCCAGAACCATATCGAAATGCAAGCATAAGCAAATAAACTGCTCAGAAAAGTGTGTTTGTGTGTGTTTGCAGATACCAGGGTCCTCTGCTCGAGAACAGAGCTCTTGAGACAGCTGTGACTGGTGGCGCTGCATCTCCAGAGTTCACTAAACTCTGTGCCTGGCTTGTGTCTGAGCTGAAGCTGTACTGCAGACTAGAGGAGAATGTGCAGGCGACCAACTGTGAGTGTGATCCTGCATATAAAATGTGACCTACGGGACCAAGGAAGTGTCAGTGAGAGAGTGAACTCTGGGTCTTGTCTGCGGTTTGTTTGGGTGTGGCTTGTGCAGGTCCGAGTGAGGCTGAGGGGTTTCAGCTGGAGATGAGTGGTCTTTTAGCTGAGCTGTGCTGTCCGTATCCTGCTCTCGTCACCGGAGAGGTCACCAAACGTCTGCTGAATGCAAACAACTCCCTTTTACTGCTAAGTATGTAAACAGAATCATGGAGTGTTGGTGAATTTCTAAACAAAGTTAACTAAAATAAATAAAAATATTAATTTCAACTTTTTTAGGCTAGATGCCAACGCAGCAGTTCTCGTTTTCTTTTCTTTTAACTTGATTTACTAAAACAAGTATAAATGACTTTAAAAATTAATATGAACTATATAGACACGAAAAAATGACTATAACAATGATTAAAAACTATTATAGTGTTTCAGTGGTAAAGTATCATTGTTTCAAGATCCTTTGACATCATTAATATTTTTCATACTCATACCATTCTTCCAGGCTTCTTGATCTCCGAGCTTGAGGCGTCTAGGATGATTCTGATAAACCAGCCCCAGAAGAAGGTGCAGGAGACAGGCGGCAGTGAAGTCTTCATGGAGCTGAAGAGCATCTGTATGGCTCTGGGCATGTCCAAACCTCCTGCCAACATCACCATGTTCCAGTTTTTCAGTGGTATTGAGAAAAAAGTGAGGTTTATGAACAGGCAGTTTATGTTAATGTAATAAATGTGTGCACACACATTGGATCACTAATGGATTTGTGCAGAAAACCACTGTGCTTTCACACCGGTGTTATTTTAGTATTATTCATATAATAATATAGTATTTATTAATATGTTGAATTAACTTTTACATTTAATGTTTTAGTTTTCATTTTAATTTGAGTTTTTGTCATTTTTAGTAGTTTACAAAAAAAAAATATATATTTATTTAGCTTTATCTTTAAACTTAATACATCATCTTAAACCTATTTTAAGTTAGTAAGGAAATGTGATTTTTGTTTGCATTTGTTTTTTATCTAATTTAATTGATTTCAGCTTTATTTCAATTAATGAAAACATTTTCACACTTCCAAGTCATGATTTTTTTATGTTTTTATGTATGATCATATTTAGATCCAATTCTAATTATTAACTGCTGTTACACATTCCATTTAGAAGAATCTAGATTAATCAGCATTAGAATGATGCACCTGTTGTGAAGCTTATGTAATATTGCATTAAAATCTTTTCTGTTCATGAGAATGCATGTGCATGTTTATTGGTGAATGAGAGTTGTTGATTGTTTGTACAGTAAGCTAGTAGGTTCTAATCAATTTTTTTCCACAGCTGAAGGAAGCTTTGTCCAAGGTCCCTCGCTCTCATATAGGAGAACCTCTACTGAAGAAACCACTGGGTCCTGTACATTGGGTAAGCTCTGGTTTTGATTTTAATCTTCTGAAAGCACTAAACTAAGCATTTTAAATTTGAACAGAGTTAAATTGCACATTTTAATTGGAAGTGTGTGTCGTTTTTTACCCCCAGGAGAAAATTGAAGCAATAAATCAAGCACTTGTGAATGAGTATGAAGTCAGAAGAAAGATGTTGCTAAAACGTCTGGATGTGACGGTGCAGTCTTTTGGCTGGTCAGAAAGAGCCAAGGTACTCGTTTTACTTCACGTATAACATAAAACAAAAAGTTTACACTGATTAAACTAAAAGACTGAATAAAAATGTGACATGGATTAAATTTTAAATCACTTTGACTTTGTAATTCTATGCAGACACATGTTGATAGACTTTCGAAAGTGTACCAGCCTCGTCGTGTGGTGCTGGCCACTAAATCCAAAGTGTCTGTGGCTCACCTGTTTGCTGCTAGAGAAGATTTATCAAAGATCTTGAGAACCAGCAGTGGTCACATCAGGGAGAAAACAGCCTGTGCCATTAACAAGGTGGGTTCATTTTGAATGTATTTTCACATTCTTTTAAACTTTATGTAATTTTTAATTGTAGCTGCACTATTTCAGAAGTTAGAAGTTGGTCTGATTTTCAGACGTTTTTGAAGGAAATCTCTTATGCTCACTAAGGCTGCATTTATATAAAAATACAGTAAAAACAGTAATATTGAGAAATATTATGATTGTAAATAACTGCTTTATTTTAATGTAATTTTCAGCAGTTTCACATGATGATAATATGCTGATTTAGTGTTTAAAAAAAAACAACAACTCCATTATCAATGTTTTGCAGCTTAATATTTTTGTGGAAACTGTGATGCATGTTGTTTTAGGGTTCTTTTGAAGAATAGAAAGTCCAAAAGAACAGCATTTATTTGAAATACTGTCACATTTAATCAGTTTATTTAGAGGTGTGCTATTATGCTTTTTCACTTTTTCAACTTTAGTTAGTCTGTAATGTAGATGTTTGAGCATAAAAAAAGGTCTTGAAGTTACAAAGCTCAAACTCCAATTCAAAACGACTCGTTTGGACTACAACGAATATTTTCTGGGATTTGTGATATCACACACGAATGGGATGAGACCTAGTTGAACTGCACTAGAGAAGGCAATGAGTGTTATCACTATGTCGGGGACGCGCTAGCTCTCCCAAGGTAGACGAACTTACAGTGGTTACAATCATCCGGGTTTAAATACCGCTCAAATTGATTTGATTTTGACACAATATTTACACTGAAGCTCGCAGCAGGCAGCTATGGTAAGAGGCATGACATTTCCCGACAAGGCGCCCGAGTGCTGCCAGTCACAACACACATTGGCCCAGCTAACCAATCACAGCACATTTCATATTTCAGAAGGCGGGCCTTCATTTGATACAGGAACTATTCAAGCCGTTCATGCCAGACTGGGGGGAGAGAGGTGTTGTAATATTGTACAGGTACATCTAAAGTTAGAATATCATGGAAATGTTCTTTATTTTTTGTAATTTAATTCAAAAAGGCAAACTTTCTTAAATTCTAGATTCATTGCACACAAACTGAAATATTTCAGTTTTTTGTTTTGTTTTAATTCTGTTGGTTACAATTATGGGAAAGACTACTGACTTGACAGTTGTCCAGAAGAGGATCATCGACACCCTCCACAAGGAGGGTAAGTCACAGAAGGTTATTGCTGAAAGGGCTTGCTGTTCACAGAGTGCTGTATTGAAATATATATTTATAGAAAGTTGACTGGATGGAAAAAGTGTGGTAGGAAAAGGTGCACAAGCAACAGGGATGACCAAAGCCTTGGGAAGATTGTCAGAAAAAGCCGATTCAAGAACTTGGGGGAGCTTCACAAGGAGTGGACTGAAGCCAGAGTCAGCGCATCAAGAGTCACCTCGCTCAGACATCTTCAGGAAATGGGCTACAGCTGTCACATTCCTAGAACCAAGCCACTCCTGAACCAGAAAAAAAAAACATAAAAAGCATCTCACCTGGGGTAAGGAGAAAAAGAACTGGACTGTTGCTCAGCGGTCCACAGTCCTTTTTTCAGATGAAAGTAAATTTTGCATTTCATTTGGAAATCAAGGTCTGGAGCCTGGAGGAAGACTGGAGAGGCACAGAATCCAGAGTTCATTGCAGAGTTTGTGTGCAATGAATCTAGAATATAAGAAAGTTTGCTTTTTTTGAATTAAATTACAAAAATTACTTTTCCATGATATTAAATTTTTTTTATATGTTCCTATAAAGTATGTGAAAAATTTGTTTTTCTAATAACATAGTATTAGAGCCTGTTGTAGTACAACCCCCAAAACAAAATCAAGACTTTGTAAAAGAGCATAATAGGACCCCTTTAAAAAAACGTAGTAATGTACATACCAGTGAATTAATTATTCTTGTGTTTATTAGGTCCGGATGGGTCGTGTTCCTGATCGAGGAGGGAGACCCAATGAGATTGAAGCCCCACCTCCAGAGATGCCCACTTGGCAGAAACGGCAAGATGGTCCACAAGGGGGCAGTGGAGGACAGTACTACTCTGGTGGTGGTGGTGGAGGAGGAGGAAGAGGTGGTGGAAGAGGTGGCTATGATCAGCAAGGAGGCCGTGGAGGTCATGAGAGAGGAGGAGGAGGTACCGGCAGAGGTGGGAGAGGAGACCACCGTGGAGGTAAAGCGCAGGGGAACTGGCAGGATAGCTCTGGTGGAGGTGGAGGTGGATACCAGGGCCATTACCAGGACAGTGGATATCGAGGAGGAGGCTACCAAGGAGGCCAGCAAGGACCAGGCTACCCAGGAGGAGGATATCAGGGTGGAGGTGGGAGTTACCAGCACGAAGGCTACTATCAAGATGGAGGACGAAACCAGGAGAGAGGAGGAAGGGGCGGGCGTGGGGGTAGAGGACGAGGAAGAGGAAGTGGGCAGGGAGGAGGATGGGGTGGAAGAGGTGGGCAAAATTTTAACCAAGGTGGGCAATTTGAGCAGTTCTTTCAGCAAGGTGGGCACCAGTATAACCAGGCCGGCTTTGGCCAGGGAAGACAGTTTACTAGCTGAAAAGAGACGGTTACTGCGATCTATAGCTTCAAAGAGGAGCTACAGTTCTCTGATGGTAGGAGACTGAGAGAGACACAGGCCTCTGAATGAGCGGATAGGTATAACATCTCATCATTCACATGGTGCCTGTGGAGTCTGCTTTACAGAGATCTCCTCTGAATGAACAATGTACTTCTGCATGTCTACGGTTGGTTTAAATTGTTCTGCTTCAGAGATACCATTTAAACTACTTCAGTTATTTGGAAGTGCGTGCTTGGGTTGCCAAAAAACTAGGATGAACTTTGTGTTGCTGGGTTTTTCTTCTTCCTTCCTCATTGATGATTGACATCGGTCCAGTCTACTGCCTGATCGCGCTGCCCCGACAATCTGACGAAGCCTTATACTAGGAAGTTATCAAACTTTTGTTATTCTATTTTTACTTAGGGAAATGTTACTTTAACATCATTAATTCTCAATGTCCATCCTATCAATTCATTGATCAGCACATGAAAATGTTTTTCTTCTTTTTCTTATCTCTCTCAGTGGGATTTTGTTAACATATGAGTAAAGGTCATGCTCATATGTGAATGTTCATTTGACTGTGTGGAAACCCTGAGATTGACTGACTGACATGATTGGAGCTTTTTGCTGTTTTGGGAAAGAATGGTTACAGTTCACCTTTACAGTGTGTGAAGGTTTATGAATGATTAAATACACCATAAAGAAAAGAGCTCACTGTCTTGGTGTATTTTATTTTATTAACAATTTTTAATCACAGAAAACTGATTATTTTCAAATTATGACAATTTCTTTCATTTTCTTGCATTACTTTACTGGCAATAAAATATCAGCAATTACAGTGACAAAAAGAACTAAATTAAATACAAGAATTCTACAGAAATTATGCAGATTCCTATGATGCAGTGTGATCGTGACATGCTTAGAAATACAGTGGCCACATGAGGGCGATAGACAGCAACTTATTTTTGTTTTCTATTGTAAAATGTGGCAAATCCTAAACATTTCTTAACATTCAACGTCACTTAATCACAGTTTTAAACCAGTCATCAACACAAACTAGAATTTTTTAAAGCCAAAAAAAGTTTGGATTAGTCTGTTATAAGGTAGTGTTATTGATGGTTTCCATGAACAAGTGAATTATAAGAGTGCAATGAAGGAATCATAAAACATTTCTACATATGTATTCAATTAATACGCTGCTTCTAGTTAAAACAGTTCATATCTATTTCCAGATATTTTGTCTTCAAAAATACACTATAAATACTTTTAATATAATACTTTTATGTGTTTTCAAGCTAAAGTTACATAAATGGTCTACAAATATTCCAGTCCAAGATGGTAAAAGTCCCTTGTTGTTTAATAATCGGTTTTATGGGTCAAGCTTATTTTCACTGGCAACCCTGAGATGCTGAGATGACCTGCTCACTGCACACAACCTTATTTCAGCATTGGAAAATCCTAACAATAATTAGAATGCTCTATTTTTTTTATATAGTGAAGCTCAGAAATTTTGTTAGGAAAAAAATGTGCAGTGAAAACCTTGGAAATAAGACATGTATGTTGATGTTCAAAATGTAGTAAATGTACACCTTTTCCTCATGTAGACCTGGCATCAACCAGAAACATTCATAAGACTATAATCAATACAGCAATGACAAGGTTGATCATTTTACAGCATTAATTATTGGCCATATCAACCGATGGCCCAGAAGTGGCAAGAGTCATCAGTTTTTCAATATACATCTCTTGATTTCGCAAACCTTATATTACGTAAAGATGTTTGCACAAGAAAATGTGTTAATATGGCAGCTGCTGCTCATAAGTCAAATAACGTGCGCTTGAATGATCATAACAACGCTTTTGCAGTAATTCTCACTTATCAATAAGTGAAAGACAACAGATGTATTAGAAATATCCAACAGGAGGTTCGGCTACTTTAAGGCTCTGAAAGTCATGCTTAAATGTTTAACTTTAAAGGGATAGTTAAGCCAAAAATCTGATTTAGAAAAAAGCAAATAATAAAAAAAAAGTAATAGATTATATTTTGAAGGATGTTGGCATCCAAACAGTCTTGGTATCCATTGACTTTCATTGTATGAAAAAAGAAAAAAAAAATTCTCAAAATGTTGCTGTAAGGTGATTAAACAATGACAGAATCATATTTTTTGGGTGAACTATCTCTTTCAGTAGTATGCTTGATATGCTGCATCAAAGCAAAATATTAAATTTAGCATATGCCTTTAACACCTCTCTTCTGATCTCTGACAATTTGAATGCTAACTAGCACTACAGATACACATGCCTCCTTTAATCAGCCATAAACAGATGAGAGCAGAATCATTAGCACAGCATTAGAATAATAATCTGATTCTGGCAACAGGTAAGTGCTTTCAGCACTACACATCAAGGCTTCAGATGACAGATATGGTTCTCAACTGCTTCAGGATATCATTAACATGAGCCACTGGCATCTAACATTAATTCTGTAATCATTTAATTCCTAGCATGTTGTTTCAAATCATATGACTTTCTTTTGTGAAGACTTCTTTTAAGATGCTTTCTTCCATACAATGAAAGTGAATGGGAACCAACAACAAGACAAATTTTTTTGTCAAAGCCGTCTTCATAAGCCTTCACTAGATTTTTTTGAGAGTAATAAATTAAAATTTAAACTGATATTCACTGAAAATCTTGCCTAACAGACATGGTCACCATTCACTTTCATTGTATGAAAATCCTTTTGTTTTCCACAATAAATACAACAAATAAACTCATTTTAGCTACGAAAGCCATGAGTAAATAATGACAGAATGTTCATTCTTTGGGCAACTGTCTCTTTAAATCTGCAATTGTGGTGCCAGAAGAGCATCTAATCCTATAGGCTCAAAGACCCACCATAATCACTGTTTGTCTTAGATGATCTGTTGATCCACCTGTGTGGTTTCTCTCTCTCTCTCTCACACACACACACACTCACTCACAAACACACACACACACACACAGTCTGCAAAAATGATCGTATGAGGCTTGTCCCATCTGAGCCTGTTGGGCTCTAACTGAGCGGAGATGTTTGGGTGTCCAACTTATTTCAGAACATACAGTATGGTGCTGGAGGACACTGTGTTGTCTTGGCGACAGACTATCGATGGACTCATCTGGTGCTTAGCAACAGAGGCCATATAAACACCTGGTCGATGGCACACCTGGGTCGGCAGAATTGAAGTCTTTGAATTCATATATATATATATATATATATATATATATATATATATATATATATATATATATATATAAAGATAATTTTGATCTTACATAGCTATCAATGTTGCTAAGCACTGTTGATGTAATGATGCATAAGGTCAGATGTTTCTTCATGGACTCTTGTCTGTCTTTTCTCAAGCACAGGAGACACAACTACGGTGCAAAACATGTGAGAAATAATCTTTGAAAGAGTGTAGGTGGTTTTTATAATTATATTTGGGGTAAAGGGTTTTAAAACTCGAAGTACCTTCCACTTATTCCACTTATTCCACAATTATAATGTGTTGCTGGGTAACACATAAATGAAGTTAGTGTTTTAATGTTCTATCATACATGCGTTCATATTAATCTTTCCCTCCGTTACATGTGCCAGTTCCACTTACGACTTCAGACAGCCTGAATATAACCTTCACATCCAGTGTGTCCTTTCTGAGTAGTGTTTTTAAAGAACGAAAATCAGAGTGTGCGTCGAAAACACGTCAACAGCATACCTTGAATACTCTTGCTCACACATCTATTATCACGCTGATGTATCCGTCTTGTCAGCTTCCAGTGATTCTTTTAGGTTTCCAACCTGTCTGTTACAGGACAGCACAGTGCAGTCACTCTCTGCTTAGTCCAAGACCTTTCCTTTGATGCAACCCTTCCCCCAGTTCAGTCAGCGGGTTGCCTGCTGCACCTCTTTTACTGTGGCTGTAGAAATAGTGGCCCTATTCCTGATCCACTGGAGGCATGAGACACCCCAGCATGCCCCCAAGAGCGGACAGCCCTCTGGGCCGTGGTCCTGACAGGCTCCAGGGTGTCCTGCATGGGCCCACAGAGCAGTCAAGTCAGCTGATCTGAAAACACACAGTGGAAGATAATGAGGACACATGACAGAGAACAATTTCAGTATGCTTTTGGGATTTTGGAGGGGGAAGTAATCAAACTCTGAACACTCTAGTAACAGGATAGCAACATGAAAAAAAATGTTTTTTTTTTTCAATCACCAGAAAATGAACTTTAAAAAAAAAAAAAATCTTAGATTTTTTTTTTGTTTGTTTTTTAGTTATTTAATTTTATTTTATGTTATATGTTTTATATTTTATATATCTGGCAATATGTCCATCAGTGTACACTACAATTAAAAAGTCTGAGGATAAAAAAAAAAAAAAAAAAAAAAAAACATTTTATTCAGCAAGGATGCATTAAATTGATCAAAAGTAAGACAGTAAAGAAATTAATAATATCACATTTTTATTTACAAAATCATTACTGTTCTTTTGAAATTATATTTATTAAACATTCTTGACACAAAATATGTCATGGTTTCCACAATAATATTAAACAGCACAAGTGTTTTCAACATTGATAAAATTCAGCTTTGCCATAAGAATGAATTACATTTTAAAATATATTATCATGTAAATATTTATATTTATTTATACATTTATATTTATTATATATTTATAAGAATCCACATCTGGAACATAAAAATAAATGATTATAATTATTACAATAATTATTATTATAAAAATAGTTTATATGAAGTATTGTGGTTTTATACGTCCACCTAAAAAGATTAAAAATGTTTAAGTAACTTAAACATGAATATTCATGAGCTAATCACCTAAAAAAAAAAAAAAAGGAATTCTGCACTGTAACGCTGACAGGTGCAACAACGGTTAAATCCCTGTGTCAAGTGACCCTGCTTTTTTAAAGCTTGTTCTACAAATGACATAGAGATCTGAATTTAACAAACACAGCAACACAATCCTGGTTTGACATATGCCTTTAATTTTAGCCCAAAACAAAGTGTCTGCCAGGTCCTAAAATAACAGCCTACTCAGGTTAGTGCTACTCCATAATTAGGCCCATCAGCATGAGTGCTGTGGTGCTCAGGGCTCTGCGGCCTCTGAAAAAGATTATCTCTAGAGTGACGAGAGAAGGGGCCAGACGGTGGAACCTTGGCGTTTCCATGGCAATGGTTGAGCAAAGTTTCATGAAAAGATGTTTCAGGGCCATGAGAGAGGCAGGAATTAAAAGACAGTGAAACAAGGGGGTGGTTTGTGGGATACACAAGGTCGTCTTGTTCAAACAAATCTGAGGACAACACACTGACTGCAGCTTTAAAAATAGTTACAGGATCATTTCTTCAGAATTCAAATGAGATGCTTTTCGCTCAATCGTACCTCAGAGGTCCTAGATTTGTTCATATGTTGTTCTGCGAGTCCATTCTGCTGTGAATCTTCACTGTGTTCATGTGAGCTCCTGCTGTTCCTCATCGCTGCCGAACTCTGTGTGTCGTTCTCCCAGCGAGCAAAGCCTTTGCTCTTGGATGCTTTGCGGTGTGGCCTGTACCTCATCTTGGGGAAGGTGTGTGACCCGCTGTCTGCAATGGCCACCCAGCCATTTTCGGACCACAGGGGTTCTGTCTGCGTGGCCTGACTGGTGGTGGCTCTCTGGAGCCGCACTGAGATGCGCTGAGCTGAACCGGTCATCAGGGTGATGGATTTTCCTTCCAGGTCAGAGCCTGACGATGGCGACACAGCAGGGAACGTAAACACCTCATCATCATCATCTGTGCAATAACAGGACAAGAGAATACAAGCAAAGGGAATTGGGAACTTGTTTGCAAAGAATATATCTTGATTTATGTTTAATCAATGACTGGCAAATAGTTGTTTTTTCAGTGAAACCATATGGTGATACTAACTTTCACATTAAATTATTATATATATATTTTTAATGGATGTAGAAAAGACGATATAGCAATTTCCAATGTTAAGTGCATGTTTGTGTGTGCTTGAGAGAGAGAGAGAGAGAGAGAGAGAGAGAGAGAGAGAGAGAGAGATCACACTCATCTATGCATTTTACTCTGTTTTACTCTGAGATAAGCAGATGGTGATGTACTGTACAGGTGTATTTTCACCTTTACAGGTGGGCAGATTGGGGCTGCTGGGTAAAGAGCTGTGTGTGAGCACTCCAGGAGACACATTGCCCAGTGATGTGGACCGAGGGAGACGTCGACACGCCAAAACCAGTAGCTCTCGACACTGTTTATGGCAGTTCACACCACAGTCTGAAAACAAGCAACAGAAAGTGTGCATTTACCTGGATATATAAATGACAATTGTACACAATAAAATAATTAAAATATATATATATATATATATATTTATCAAAATATTATGCACACATCCATGGGACCAATTTCTATTATTTTTTTAAATGTAATAAATACAATATATAAAGCCACTAATATCAACTAAATAAAAAGAGAAAAGAAACTAGTAATGATTTTACAAGATTAGTGCACTGCTCAATCATCAACATCTACTGTGATTTGCTCTATTTATTTATGTTTTACCTTTGCACTTGTATCCTTGTTTAATAATTCCCCAGAGCTGAAAACATGGACCACGGGGTGAAAAGGAAGGGCATGAAGACAACAAAATGGAGAGAGAGAAGCATGTAAGTAAATATGAATTGGGGAAAGAAGCAGCAGGTTCATGCTGTTTGAATTTATGGTTTTCTGTACACAGACCCATGAGTAATAAACAGGATACTTCCTCACATTGCACTCTTCCTGTGCAATACAGTGTGACAAGGTAGATCTCTCTCTCTCTGTGTGTGTATGTGTGTGTGTGTGTGTGTCTGAAAGTCTGTTTCAAAGAATGTGCGTGTTAACTCAGCGGATTCCTGTCTAACCATCTGTGTAAATACAGAACAATTTGAGCAGCAGTGACTATGACTGAACACTCACTGTAGTGTATACACTCACTCTATAGTTCATCAGCACAGAATGTTTAGTTCAGTGGCAACAGGAAAAGTGCTGCATTTACTAGGAAAGACATAATTTTGTACTTCTGTTTTATATATATAAAAAAAAATCCAGTGGTTTTATGTTTTGTTAAATAATCCAAAAACATCCTTCATTTATTCTTGTTGAAAAGTTTGGGGTCGGTAATACTTTTAATTTTTAATGTTTTAGATTAGACAGAAGTCTCTTATGCTCATCAAGGCATTTTTAAAGCATTCTCGCTAAACAAAAGTATAACATTTCTTTAAGAAAAATAAAAATGTGACTGACCCCAAACGTATTAATGGTGGTGCATTTCATTTTTTTTTAACGGTCAGCCACTTGGCCTGTAATGAGAATAGCAATACAATTTTTAACTTAACTAGCCAGAAATCTTGGGAGTGAGAAACAGCTAGACACCGTGGTTTTAAGGTTGGATTTAACCTTTAAACATCATCTGCATCGGTTATGTGATGTTGTGGTAAACTCAGGTCTTGCTAGGTATTCTTGTTTGCACACACATACACACGCAGTGCTGAAGCCCTCAGAAGATTTCTACTGAACTTCAGTGCCAGAGAGTATCTCTGCATAAATCTCTCAAACTACATTACCAGTTGTGCTGGTGTGAATGGAAATAAGTAAATTTAGTAGTTCTTTATGTGCCAAATAAAATCAGCTCTTACAAATCCAGCGCAGTGTTCACAAAATGTTGGCTTTAGGTAAGTCATCTCCTGGAAGTTGTGAATAAATCCAGGTCCCATCTTACACTGAAGCAGCGGGTTGGCACGCAGGAAATACGCCATCATCTCATCCTTACTGATCAATCCATCCCTGCACAAAAAGAGAGAGATCATCATGATATCCTCCAGCTCATAAAGCAGTATTTCTTTGCTTCCCGTGTCAAAACAGGTACGATATTTGAATAGAACCGTTAGTGTGAGTGCAAAAGGGGGGCAGCTGTGGCCTAATGGTTAGCGAATTGGACTTGTAACCAGAAGTCTCTGTGCTGGCAAGAGTTGTAGGTGGGTCGGGAGTGAATGAACAGCGCTCTCTTCCACCCTCAATGCCCACTGCTCTGGGTATGTGTTCACTTCTCACTGCTGTGTGTGTGCACTTGGATGGGTTAAATGCAGAGCACCAATTCCAAGTATGGGTTACCATACTTGGCAAATGTCACGACTTTCACTTTTTTCACTTTCAAGAGCTCAGGAGAAATGCATGCAGTCACATGCCAATAATGCGGTTTGAGCACTGAACAGCTAAGATGAACCACAGAGGACGCCTGGGGAATTTCTGAGTGTGTGAGAGAGTCTGTGTATGCCTGATGCTGTGCATCCTTCCCCGAGAGATGTGACCTTCAGCCTTTTGACAGTGCAGCAGGTAACCCACACTGAGCAGCTGCATGGCCTGAAGTGACTAATGACGCATTATACATGATGCATTTTTTCTAAAATAAAAATAAAAATAAAAATAAATACATAAATAAACTTTTGTGCATTCATCCAGTGGTACAGAAAGCATCAGGCTTAAAAAATTGCCGTATTTTCCCAAAACTAAAAAAAAAACACTGCACTTTAATGCTGTTTAAAAATTTATTATTTTTTGTTTAAATATTACATCATGGGTGTTGTTTTGTCGGCATGCCATGCTCTGCTCCATTTACAGCGATTAAACATGCTTACGAGTTTAGCATGGTTGAGAAGAACTCTTTGTGGAATTTCCAGACACACTAAATTGACCCTGTCAGAAATGAGATGAGTCCCTTCCAATATCATCGAGCACTTCTGAATCTCTGCCCAGGCTTACAAAGGATCAACAACACAGACTATGAGCTACTCTCACCAACAAA
Source organism: Cyprinus carpio (assembly GCF_018340385.1). NCBI lineage: Eukaryota > Metazoa > Chordata > Actinopteri > Cypriniformes > Cyprinidae > Cyprinus > Cyprinus carpio. The sequence goes on along the minus strand of NC_056588.1, from coordinate 10,118,147 downwards.
CAGCATTAGCAGTTTGGCACTGCAGGGGCCTGTTACAAGAATCACACATTTCGCACGCTTTTTCTACTTACTGGTCTTTATCAAGCACGCAGAAGGAATCGAGGAAAGGGAAATTTGCAGCGATGCTCTCAAAGTCTTCCTGAGATATGTATCCGTCATGGTCATGGTCATAGTTACGAAAGACAGACTTCACATGCAATGAAAAACAGGAATACATACGTTTAATGAATGGGTTGCAATAAGCAAAAGCTAAATACACACATCTGTTAAATGTGCATTGATATAATCTACCATATAATCAAATTCATCTGATTAAACCATTCAGGAAATTAGAAATAGGCTTGACATAATCATAATATTCTGGTTTTATCAATATCATAAATGTCTGTGAGTATTGATGTTGACAACATCTTACATCCACAACTTTCCTGATGTGTTTGTTGACCACTGAGGGATCTGGTTTGGTGGTGACCCCAGAGGCCCAGTCAAGTGGAGCCAGAGGTTTGTTGGGTGTTGTGGGTGACGTGGGCTGCAGAAAAAACATGGATGTTATGAAATTAATTCTGTTCTGCGCTGATTTTTACAAGAGAAACCCTTTCCAGCAGAAATTCCTTAAGAGAGAGGAAGAAATCATATGTTACGATTACAGTTGTGAACACAATATCAAATGGGTTACTATATAAGAAAGGATCATCTTATGAAAATTTTCAATTAAATGACCAAAACGTTGAATTAGAGGCTATGAGTCATAACACTGCAATTCAAAGGATTTTAAAAAATAAGCAATTATTTTTCAATGCAAATCATTTTATAAATGTCATTTTATAAATGACATTATAAATGTCTTTACTGTCACTTTTTTTCTGACCAATTTAATGCATCCTTGCTAAATAAAAATATTAAATTAATAAAAAAAATAAAAATAAAAAAATTAGTATAAATTTCTGAACAGTAGTGAATGAGCAGAGCACGCATGGGCCGTATTTTCATCTTACCTGAGATTTAGGGTTACGGGGTTCTCTAAGCAGGGACAGCTCATATATTTCATCCTCTGTGTAGTACAGATCCAAGGACAGTTCACACAAAAAGACATAAAATCAAATTAAAGCCAATAATTTCCCTAAGTGGACGAAACCACTGTGATTCAGTGCTGTGGTGAGACTTTGATTGTGGAGATTTATGACTAGAGACGTGTGAGTAGAACTCACAGTGAGCAGGTAGATCAGGTCCATGTTGGGCTCCACCTGAGCCACAGCGCTCTGCAGGGACACCAGCTCATTAAAGGTAAGATACAGCTGCTGCATCTTCACAATGTTCACTTTCCCATCCTCCACCAAGTCCGGGAAGACCACGTGCACGGCGATCAGGTCCTTCAGGTGAACACCTAGGATTGGGATCTTAAACCCTTCGCTTTCACTGAATGCTTTGCGGTAAGCACAGTAATTGCCTTTTGACGAAACCAGCTCTGTCATTTCATTCCAGATCTGTCAATAGCATAGAAAATGACAGTTACTGAAATTAATCACCTCTTTCTGTTATATGTTCGAGATATCACACGTCTGACCACTCGCTTTTTTTTTTTCTTTTTAATTCATTTCTCATATACAGGGGCCTGAAATTACACTTAAATTAAAACTAAAATGTATTCACTAGCTAGGACCACACCACAAACAAGCTATGAAACAGTTAGTTGAACAGAGTGTTTGGGAAGAGTAGAAAGAGGATAAATGGGTAGAGGGAATGGGATGATGGTCAGGTTGATCAGGGCATCTAGAATTGATGGCTCAGAGAGACTCAGGGTGGGGGTACCGTCTCTATCATATATTTAGGCCAGACAATTAGGACCCCCCGATACAACCTGAAAGAAAGAAAATGTGTGATAAGGTTGGCTGAATGGATGAGAAAGGGAAGGAAGGGTGGGTTCGAGAGAAAGAAACAAACAGTACGGTATGAGGTGGCCCGATATATGGAGGTTTTGGGAAGTCAGGTGATCGTTTGGGGCGTGGCCCTGCTCCTGAACATCTGTTAACCAGCTAACTACATTTCATTTGCATTATATGACAAAACATCAAACCAAGTGACATCTGCATTGTGCAAAACCTTTGTACAACAATCTATACTTTTCTGAGCCATTTTTGACATACAGTACTTCTCTGGGGCCACTGTAAGATTATGTCTTATAAAATGTTTCCAACATCACATGAACTCCTTCAGCACTGGGAGCTGGCTTTCAATGACAGTTTGACTTTAGGGACAAGGGAGAGAGTAGTTTCTTAATCATTCTTAGAAAAAACTAAACAGCTGTTTTTGCAATGACTGTTGCACCTTGGTGACCTCTGGGCTGAGGTGAGAATGAGTTTCCTTCAACCGGGAAATAGAGCTATGACTCAGACCCCCGACCACAGCCATCAGTGTATTAAAGTTCTGCAGGTGGAGCAGTTTCTGAAAGAGACAGAAGATATATATAAACTGTCAGATAGATAGATAGATAGATAGATAGATAGATAGATAGATAGATAGATAGATAGATAGATAGATAGATTTGATCCATTAGTTCACATATAATCTAGGGCTTTTCATTTGCAGCATAATTACACAAGTGCTGGCTGATCTCATAAAAGCACAGCTCTCCTTTATTACTGGAGCTCCAGCAACTCAACAGCTCCACACTTAACATCTATTAGCTGACATGGATCATGCCCAGCAGGCCTTAAAACAGAGACTAAAAGCACAGGCTTCGTACTGAATGGATGCCTGGGTGCTCTTCACAATAGAGGCATTTCATACACCCCTGGCGGCGTGAGAGCAGGCAGGAGGCTCCCTCACAATCTTTCGCTGGCAGACATTTACATATCAAAGGGGCTGGAAATGTCATCTAGCTGCTTTCAGAATGCACTGACAGAAACTGGTTTGCTGGGTAAAGGGTCTCGCATTAGCGTAATCAACGGTACAGTCAGACAGCTTGTCACTTTAGTGTGTTACCCAGAATGCATGTTTATTTTCAAGATTACTGGCCTTTTACCATACTTAGTCTTTCGTAATGAGTAATTAAATCATTTTATGGGTTTCATCGCCTTGAAGTTGCATTTCCTGTAATTTGATTTTCTTTCAATTGATGTTTTATTTCTTACCCCTGTTTTATTACATATTATATTAATTCTTTAGGAATATTCCTACTTCTATAGGCAAGCTGAAGATACATGTATGTTCTTACCTGTGCGACATGGATGTATTTGTTGATGACCTCTGCTCTGTGCTGAGGGGTGAGTTTACTGAGAACCATCAGTTGAACCCACTGGGAGATCCCATTAAACAGTGCAATAGAGCGCTCTAATGTGGGGTTATCCACTAGACAGCCATGAATTACGTAACTCTGGTAATCTGTGAACTGAGAACATAAACATAAAGACACATTCATACTAGTTTTAGAGAGAAACAAAGTAAAAGCAGCGCTGCTACCAACAACAAAGTCAATCCTCTTTTGCAACCAGTGAATAAACGTGCTTAATTAAATGGTCAGTCTGATGTATTGTTGGAAGTGAATCAGTTTCATTCTAGTTAATCGGCTCGTCTTAAACAGTCTTGGGTTGGAAAGTTCGATTTTAGTGAATCGATTAGTCCTGAATAATCCCCTCTTTGTCTCTTATGCATTTAGCATTACATCACTTGCTCACCAATAGATCCTTTAGAATGTGAGCCCTTACTACTACTACTGCGGGGGAGTATATTTGCATGAAATTAAATTTTTTTGCTGAACTTTTCGTTTAAATGTCATGGTTTTCCAGAGCTTCTATCACATTATTTTTTCCAAAGTTAAGTACTGATTTAGAAGGGAGGAATGGATAAAGGAACAATGTTTGCTAACTAAAAAATACTTGAGTGTTGGCTGCTAAGAATAACAATGCAGGCCAATGGAAAAAATCATCAGAGCTGATAAGTGAACCAAAGTGTGTTCTCATATGCATAGACTTTTTTTCTTTCTATATCACAAAAACACACACACGCATTATCTTCACTGACGTAAGTCCCCTACAGCTGCCAGCCTTCCCAGGAGAAGGAAACACTCTATTTTTCCATTTCTGCTGTGCACACTAACCGATATCCTCCTGATGGACTTGTACTCTAAGAAGGTGAGGTGTTCGGCCAACTCAATGGGTTCCAGATGATCAAACAGCAGTGACGCTTTACCCTTCTTCACCTGTTTCTTTCGCTGAGTCAGTTTACGCATCCAGTCATATGAGGGGCTGAAGAGAAAAACACATTTTCACTGTTTTATGTTCATTCATAGTCTATTACTAAACAATACATAAAAAAAAAATCCAACCTTTCAGTATATATTCAGTAATATTCTCCAACAATATAACAGTATTAATTCAACATAATATTTAGAAAATGGATCTTCCTTTATATGTCACACTGTTGTCTCAGTAATGTCACAGCACAAACAATAATTTAGTTTAGGGTCACTAACCAAATATGACAAGACATTTGCCATAATCTCATAATATTATCATGAAATGATCTCATGAATTCTAATGTGTGAAATGTAAGATGCCTTTCAGTGTTAATTAGTGACAAAGTCTAAGCGACAGGTGGATAATGCTCTATGCAAACATTTCCACATAACCTGAATCAGTGATTAAAACACATGCTCATTAGTGTCAAGTTATGCCATAAAAGGCAACATTTGAATTTGTAACAAAGTATTTTCATCTCGACTAAACCGATGTGCATGATTAAAGCCAAACAGGTCAATAGTACTGACGCAGTCAATGATTGGCACACTGTGAGCAGATACACAACCATCAGAACCTGTGTGAGTGTTTGTGTGTTGTAACAACACTCACATTGTAGAAATGTCAAGTAGTTTAATGTGCTCGTCACCACCCAGCTGAGCGGCTGCATCTCGAAATTCTTCTGTAAGACGGATCAAACCCAGATCCAGATCAAACTCTGCAGGGAATTCAGCTATCCAGTACCTACACACACACACACACACACAACACAGGTTTGAAAGTTATAAATTACATTGAACTTTCATTGCTGTAGCTAAACACAAAGTGTTTACCAAAGTGTACAAATGGCTCTCTGTATTTCAGAGAAAGTTTTTTTTTCCTGCCCCAGCATTTACATTTCAACGAAATGATAGAAACCTAATTGTTGTAACTGCAGGCTGATGAATTGCTTGTCCAAACACATTGAATATATCAGTTTCCTCACAGTGCAGCTCCAGCTGCCATTCTTAATGCTGTTTGTTGTCAGGTGACAGCCTTGAGAAAATCTTCAAACCCATCATCACTGTACTTACTTGTGGGGAACTGTAACCTTTGAAGCAGAGTCTGTTTAGACCACAAAGGCAAAAGATAGAAACAGTTCACAACTCTGCAAACATTTGTTTTGTTGGTTTGCTGTTTGTGCTAATTAAACTCATCGTACACTTACAGTAAAGTATTGTGGCGGCACCATGGTACAGTGATGGTACAAGATAATACTTTGAAGCAACAATGACCATATTTATATGCAGTAACGTGTTTAGATGGAATTTCATGGTATTTTAAAGCTGTGTTCCTTAACTGGTATGTTGTAACCCAAAAATGGTTTGCAGGTCTATTTTGGGTTACACACAACAAGGAAAAAAAACAATAAATAAATGCAAATATAAAATAATAATAAAAATACATAACCGTGTAATCCTGCAAATGTAGGATTTATTTTAAATAACTACCAATTAAAAGGGAAAAGAAAACTCTTCCTGCTGTTTATTTTAAAGGGGTCATATGACGCATTTTTAAAGAACATTATTTTTTGTATTTGGTGTAACAGAATATGTTGACATCCTTTAATGTTCAAGAAACACATTATTTTTCAAATACTGTAAATTATTGTAGGTCTTCTATGCCCCGCCTCTCTCAAACGCATCCTTTCAGAAGTCCCTCCTTCTGACAAGCGCAGTCTGCTCTGATTGGCCAACTGACCCAGTGCATTGTGATTGGCCGAACATCGCAAGCACTCGTCGGAAATGTAACACCCCTTTCCATAATCGCGAGCTTCAACTTTCAAAATAAAAGTAAAGACGGTTAATAATGTCCTTAGTTTTACCATCAGTTCAAGCCCGAATGGGGAACAGAGTTGCGTGACAGACACAGCGATGAAGCTCATATGTGTTTGCAGTACACAAGCTATGGATGGTTAAGACAGCTGACTCCACTGTGTGACCCTGTGTCTCTCACACATGCGCGCGCACACACCCACACATACACTAAGCGCAAAAATTCCACATTTGAATAGTCAACAGCAAATACTTAAACTAATAACAAAACATACTTACAGTAGCTGATTCAGAAGCGCCAGATTGTCGTAGCAAAGTCTGAATTACCTCCTCTCCTAGTTTCACAAAACAGTCGTTCATGGTGCGGTAATCTTAAAGATTCCTAAATGCATCTACTTTAGGAAGGCCAAATAAAGTGCTTTTTTACACACAGCATCTCCCTGACATGGCTGCTTCAACACTAACTGCGAATACTGAAACCAGACCTTCTTTCTTTGCGTGAACATTTGGGCGGCATTACGCAAATATTTCCACATAGTGACGTAGATGTGTGTTTGAACAAGCCGTTTTAGGGGGGCGTGGCATGAAACTTAACTTTGATAAAGAATATCTCTTTGGATTTGTGACTTTAGTCTTTGCAACTTTACAGATCTTCTTTATGCACCAAGAGCTTGTAACACTCCAAAGAGAAAGAAAAATTGAAATCGCATCATATGACCCCTTTAAAGGCTGTGCATCTAATGGACTACAATATTTCGGCAAAATAGGCCAATATTGTCAAATTGTGCAACATTCTCAAAACAAAATCTTAATGTTTCTTGAGCATTAAATCAGCATATTAGAATAATTTCTGCATGATCATGTGACACAGAAGACTGGAGTAATGGCTGCTGTAAATTCACAACAGAAATAAATTACATTATAAAATGTATTCAAATATAAAACATTTTAAATTGTAATAATATTTCAAAATATTACTGTTTATACTGTACATATCAAATAAATACAGCCCCAGTAAGCATAGCAAACTTCTTCTGAAAACATAAAAAAAAACCCATGGTATTACAATAATACTTTGTACGTATAGCTCTAGCAGACATGGAGAGCTGTTTTCCTGCGGACCCCCTGAAAAACAGCAACAAATCTAGCCTGACTGGATATATCCAGTAAATATCAAAGCTAGATTTTAAATCAAGCAAGGTTACTTTTCCCCCAACAGGATTCAGTTCTGCAAAATACTGACCTCCTTCATTTTGTGACGTTTTTGTTTTGGTGACTCTCACCAAGTCCCTGGAGAAAGGAATGGATGAAGCGTATTTATGTCAGATGCATGCCCTTTATCATTAATTATGTAGACGTTTTTGACTGCCGGACTCACTAAGGCCACTGAGACACAAAGACACATTCTTTTCTGGCTTTTCTGTTTTTTTGAGACATAAACATCAGCTGGAATGTGTGCCCAGCATGAGTCAGAGTGACATCATGCAGTTAGGAAGCAACAACCCAAGGGTGTTTGTATTGTGTAACTGTGCATATTAGTGAGACCAATGAGAGCAGGAGTCAAAAGGTCATCAGACAACTTTTACACAACACCTCAATTTACACTGATAACTGATAAATTACACTAACCACAGGTGTGGCCGTCTTTGTGTGTGTGAAACTGTGTGTGTCTTCTTTAATATCAAATTGGGAAAATGTATTTCACATTTTTTAAACTTAATATGATTTAAATTGCTAATTACATTGCATATTAAATGTATTATATATTAACATGACATTTGATAGTCAAAACTGAAAATTTAAACTGATAAATTAACATGCATTGTTTTAGTATTTGTTTTTCCCCTTTTGCTTAAATGACAAGCTGCATAAACGCCATAAGTTTGTGCAAAACCCAATGATTATGTTCTCTAGCATGATCCAGAGAGAATTTTGTGCTCTGAAGAAAGGAAGAAAATCTAATTGTCTCTACAAGACTTTGCATGGTCATGGTCAGATTTACTAGATTAGTCATCTAGAAATAGGGCAGAAATCTTAGATATCCTTATTAATTTTACATTTCATTGTCAGTTTTTTTGTTTTATTATTCTTAAATGCTGTTTATTTCCCTTTATTTGTTTTTAACCCTTTACCGTAATAATCACTTGTGGCGTTCCAAGTCAAAAATGACCAACCTACAAAAAAAAATCACTTACAAATTTCTTGTAATGCTACATTATTACCAAATCTTAAAATCAATCTTTTTGTCAATTTGTTTTCTTTTTATGGGTGCAGGTGTTGTGTTTCTGTTTGGAACTGACTGATCGTAGGCCTCACTGATCTGAGCTTATTCACCTTGGTTGGTCATTTTTGCCCGGGATCTTTTGTGAGCAAAGTCAGATAACAATAACAAGCATTTTTGGGAAAAAGAAAATCCTCTCAAATTCAAAATGACTGGAACACAACATAAGTGTTAAATTAGATTTTGATTCCCAGATTATTATGTAGCCTTGTATTTATTCTCAAAACAAATCCTGAAATCCTGAATAAAAGCCTGTGGTTTTGATGGAGTGATAGATCTGAAACTGGCAGGCAGATGTGAATAGAGAAGAAAGGAAAGGTTGCCTGAGGATATATGCTTTGTGAATAATAGATGGATGAATCGCTGAATCATTCTTTGCTGTTCACTAAAACAAACGTCAACAAACGTCAGTCTGAAGGAGCGATGCCTGTCCTTGTGACATCATCACTCCTCATTCTGAGCGCAGGCAACAGTCACGCAGCCCCCGGAGAAAAAGAGGAAGAACAGAAGGGGAATAAAAAAAAAATGATCACACTATATAATAGCCTCCTCACGATGTTCTGTTGTTGCCTAGCAATGCAAATAAACACCTTAAATCATTCAGAAGAGGAAACCTATGGGGAATAAATGGGTTGTTTATCTGTTAAATGGAAGCTGTTTTTATTTACCTCATTAAATAGCAGATCTTCAGTCGTGTCTGCTGGCAGTCATCTCCCCGACAGTCACGATACGTGATAGAGAGTCAAGGAGCATTAAACGTGCTTGAGAATGAATGGATGTATATGCACATACTGTACAATATGCAATGAATGAATGCCATTGCATTACACAACATATTAATTCAAGTGGCATTTATTTAGAAGAAAGATAGCAGAAACTCACTTTCAAGAAAAACATTTCACAAAACTAAGTTTGTTAGGGTTAAAGTAATTGCATTAATGGCTAACAAACCTAAAGTGAATTCTGAGAAAAGCTTGAACTAGCATAAATTTCTTGGAGATGCCACTTGGTATCCACTGAGATCTAACATCAAACACTTTTATAAACGGATATCTACTGAAACATCACACACAAACCACACATGCTCATACTGGCACAGGATATATAATCAGAAGCTTCCCAGCAAGCTCGGTGGAGGACACATACCAGCGATGCATCAGCAGAAGGGTTCGGGGAAGCTGATTTTCATGCAGCTCTCCATCATCATCTTTAACAAAAGAGAGACGGTCACAGAAAAAGTTAATAGATATAACAGATATAATATAGTATAACCACAATATAATCATAATGAAAAACAATAATATAAGAAAAAATGAGTTATAGAGAAAGGGAGGATTATAAATTTTTATTTTGCAGATTTATGAATAGAAGTTCAAAAACATAGATATGATATGACATACAGTGATACATATATGAGAAAAATTAGACAATGACCTGATGGAGGATATCAGTAAACAATCAATAACATGGATCAATAACATAGATCAGTAATTATACTGATCAATAAGACCAGTAATTAATATAAACAATATGACCAGCATTTTAAGTATATGAACATTTATAGTTGCTAGCAACTATGATTAAGCGTAACACAGGTCATTAATCAAATACAATCACAGCAATCAATAATGGGATCAACCATGACCAATGACAGTGGTCAATTACGGTGATTATTATAATCAATTAATGAATTAATCTAGCAGCCGAGCTAGTCTGAGATTGGTGTGTGAATCTGTTAGAATCCTATAACATATGGATAGCGGCCAAAATGATAATTGTCATTTTTGTGTTCACTCACCAAACGCACGAATGCATGCTTCCAGCAGTAGCTCCAGAGAAGCAGCTTTCCCCAGCGTAAATGACCCCATGACCTTCCGTCCAACCTGACCTCACTGGGACATCCAGCTCTCTGCCATTAGGCAGGCCACCCTCTCTTTCTCTTCTTTTCTCCTCTCTTCCACTTCTCTTCTCCTTTAAATGTGGTCAGTGTGCTCAGCAAAACAATGGTTGACTCTGTGCCTCACTGCAGAAACAAGCAAAACACTGTCAATTATTAAAAAAAGTTACAGAAATATTTTATGAAGCCTTTCACATGCTTGCACCAAGGGGCTTTATAGTGAATGAACCAATGAGGCTTTATAGTGAATGATTGGATGCTGTTCAGTAATCACCTCTTGCTATAGAGTTTGTCAGCCGATCTTCGTCTTTTTCACACTTTTGATGAATGCAGCACAAAATAGGACCCGAATCTCTTTTTTTAAAATCTTTTTTAACAAATAGTCAGTGATCGGAAGTGCTTAACCTTCAAAAAATGTTCATCATCAACCTCAGGTGTTCAAACTAAATAAGCTATTTAATTTTCCATTAAAGAGATACTCTACCCCAAAATGAAAATTTTGTCATTAATCACTTTGTTGTTCCAAACCCATAAAAGCTCTGTTCGTCTTCGGAACACAATTAAAGAAAACCTGGATGAAAACCACTATCCCTGTGACCATCCCATAGACTGCCAAGTAAATAACAGTGTCAAGGTCCATAAAACGTATGAAAGTCCAATCCAGATTACACCATCTGCCATCAGACGTTCAATCTGGGTTATATGAAGCGACGGGAACACTTTTTGTAAGCGAAGAAAACAAAAATAACAACTTTATTCAACAATTCCTTTGTCAACTGACCATACGCAGCATATGGTGATATGGAGAGACACAGAGGAGACCGTTGACTAAGGAATTGTTGAATAAAGTCATTATTTTTGATTTCTCCGCTTAAAAAAAAAAATGTTCCCGTTGCTTCATATAACCCAGATTGCACGTCTGATGGCAGATGGAGCATTCTGACGACGACTTTCATACCTTTTATGGACCTTGACCTTGACATCTTAAATTGTGTTCTGAAGATAAACAAAGCTTTTACAGGTTTGGAACGACATGGGAGTAAGTGATTAATGACAAAATTTTCATTTTGGGGTGGAGAATCCCTTTAATTTCATAAGAAGTTAGTCATTTTTGCTGAATGTCCAAAACAATGGTTTAAAATTAAAAAAAAAAAAAGACTATGCCATACCTTTGTATAGAATAAGCTATCACCTAGTAAGCTCTGGCTAGTCTGGGCTTGTTGTTATTGATAAACTTTCCATAAATTAAATATTTAATAAATAATAATGTATTAACATAACTTGGATAAAAGGGCTGAATACTCAAGCTTGATGAATGCAGTCAAATTAAGCAAATAAAAAAATGCAGTCATTAAAAATTATCAAAATGGATTTAAAATATGAAAATGGATAGATTGTCATTGTCTTATTGTTCCCAAAATGTTTTGTTTTTGTGCTTTTTGCATTAAAAATGTTGTGCATAAAAATTGTTAAATATAACGGCATTTAGTAAAAAAAATAAGTTACATTTTTGGGAAAAGATGAAATGGTTTTAACGAAAATCATTTGCATATCAATTCAACAGATTATGCCTAAATTGTCTTTAAAACTAGCTATTATTTATGCTAGGTTAAGTTCATGTTTAAAAATAGCTGATCTAACATTAATAGATCTCACAAAAAGCAAACAAACAAAAGAACATTGGATTTGTGCTTTAAAAAAATAATAAATGGTACCTATAAAGTACCTGTTGTATTTTTTTCCTTTCACCCTAACCACTGCCCGGTCTCCAAACTACATCAGCAGACAGACCTGCGTTAAGGTAAATTGTTTGACTGCTTTATTCTTCTATGAACTCCCTATGGCAGCTATCAATATTTCATGTCTCTTGCAGGAGTTCTGTTTGCATGATGCTACATCACACATCACGATTCCACACAGATGGCATGACATCATTCTGGCCCACTGAGCTGGACGTACACTGCCTGATTACAGCATACATAACATAATAGTGTCTTAACTAATTAATTCTTATGAACGTGTGCGTGTCCACATGTAAAGGATAACTAGCCCTTCATATTGCCACTAAATCTTCCTGCTCTTGTGTTGTTTAGTTGCTGTGATGTGTACATCGGTTTTCCGGATGACATGAGTTTTTTCCTGAATCTTTTATCTATGTAATCAAAACAGGCAGGGTAAGTGTGAGTTCCTGTGCACAAATAGCTAACAGATTAATTTTAGATTTGGGTTTATTTTTAATGTGGTGAAGATCAGAAAAGGTGCAATCTGAAGGATCAACAATAAATTATCCTTCAAAATACAAACAATGGAAATCAACTCTAGCCATAACAACAACAACAAATGTACAAAGAGGTTAAGCAGCTGCTTGTGACGGGAGAAGGCTCAGATGAATCTTGTGGGAGCTTCAGTCAGGATCCTGATCTTTGAAGTGAAACAGTCCCTGTGTCAAGTCATGTGTGAGATACAAGGGCAAATGAGGTACCTGCACTATTGTCAATAACTGTGGAATTCATAAGCGTTGTCTTGGAGACAGACACCCTCCCATGATGTCATACATGACCCCAGTGAGTGAGGGGGTGATGGGAAGTGCATATGACTTCAGATGATGGAATCTACATGGAACATGCAAAATCATCAGACATTTCCATCCTGATCCACATGAAATGCATTTTAAAGTACACCTGCACCAAAAACAGATCCCTGACCACAGAGATGAAGGGACCAGAGCTTTGGTTATAAATATCTTGGTCTAATTTTCACACCCCTCACATCTGAGATTTTGTGCCCACACCGAGAGCTCTACACTGAAAAAAAAAAAGTCCCCCCCATCATTTTTTATTTTTTTTTAGTCCAGGCGGCCCCCCACCACTTCAATATATATGTATATATACACACACACACTATACCAGTTAAAAGTTTTTGAACAGTAAGATTTTTTTATGTTTTTTAAAGAATTCTCTTCTGCTCACCAAGCCTGCATTTTTTGATACAAAATACAGCAAAAGCAGTAATATTGTGAAATATTTTTACTATTTAAAAGAACTGTTTTCTATTTTAATATATTTTAAAATGTAGCCTAATTTATTCCTGCGATTTCAAAGCTGATTTTTTAGCGTCATTACTCCAGTCACATGATACTTCAGAAATCATTCAAATATTCTGATTTGCTGCCCAAAAAACTTGTATTATTATGTTGAAAACAGCTTAGTAGAATTTTTTCAGGTTTCTTTGATGAATAGAAAGTTCTGAAGAACAGCATTAATCTGAAATAGATTTTTTTTGTAACATTATAAATGTCTTTATCGTCACTTTTGATCAATTTAAAGCATCCTTGCTAAATAAAAGTATTAATCCCCCCCCCAAATAAATAAATAAATAAATACTGACTCCAAGCTTTTGAATGGTATATGTATAATGTTACAAAAGCTTTTATTTCAGATAAATGCTGATCTATGGATCATTCTATTGGCTCTTTTTTACTGTTCAAAAAATTTTGACTGGTAGTGTATTTATGTAGCCTATCAATCACACTCATATCACATCTTGTTTTGGATAAGAATAAAACGTCAGGTCCGACAATATCGTTTCTTTTTTTTATTTAAATCTAGCTTTATTTGCATTGGGCCATGGAAACCTCTATGAACACACTTGCCTTGACTTGACTCCAACAAATCTATCAAGCACTTTACCGATTCAACTATTCTCCTTTTCTCCCCCTGGCTCTTTGGCCCGCATCACTCACTGCAGAGCAAGTCTGTTCTTGATAAAGCTGCTGTGAAAACGTGGGAAAAGCTGTTGAGGAAGAAGTTAGGGTGAAGCGATCTTTATATTGGCAGAGCAAATACTTCATCCCTCCGTTTAGTGCATTGTGATTGGATGTTTACGCTGTCAGTGCAGAAGACGACCTTTTGAACCAATGGGCCACCTGCTGCTCGCTGTCCCTGCGTGATGGTCCTCGACAAAAAAAAAAAAAAAAAAAAAAAACTTCTGTCATCCCCTTAAGGGCGTCGGCCCACTGGGGAAATGCCCGGTATGCCCGATTACCAATCCAGGCCTACTGACGGCTGGAACCTGTCTTGACTCGCCTCATCCAGACCAGCACACACAGAGACATCAGTTACTCATCCATCACATGAAGCCAAATATATTAGATGTTTATGACTCAAGCTCTATAAAATCATGCACGATCTAAAATGCAATGTGATAATAGGGATTTAACATTAATCTCAATTAAACAATGTCAGCAAAATTTAGTTCCTACATACTATGCACCAGTTCCTAAATTTCCTAAATTAAAAAAATTACACACTCAAATTTCAGACTATCTGCATCACTGTGTTCCGTGAGAACATGCATGTCAAATCTTTCTCATACCCTTCTTCAGCTTCCAACCTGACTCATATTTTAAAAGACTTTTCCATTGTCCAAAAGTTATGCTCATTTTTTTATTTATTTTTTATTATTAATTAAAGAAATTAATACATTTATTCAGCAAGGAGACATTAAATTGATCAAAAGTGACATTTAGGATATTTATTCCACAAAAACCTTAAGCAGCATGATTGCTTTTAACAGTGAATAATAAAAATAAGAAGATATTATTAATAATAATAATTGTAAGAAGAAGAAGAAATGTTTCTTGAGCACTAAATCAGCATATTAGAATGATTTCGTAAGGACTGGAGTAATAGGTGCTAAAAAATTCAGCTTTGCCATCACAGGAATAATTTACATTTTAATACACTGAAAAGGAAATAGGAACTTCACAATATCATGGTTTTTACTGTAATTTTTTTTCTTTGGTCAAATGCAGTTTGCAATATTACTGAACCAAAACATTTAGGGAAAGTGCATATGCTAGCACACTTCTAAAAATCACATATAAATGCTTGAAAAGGTACAGTCTTTTACTTTCTAGAAAATGGAGCAAAAGTATTGATGACTCATCCTGCACTACATAGATTGTTATCCAATCAAATATTCTCTAAAGTGAGAATGCCCCGCCCCCCAATACCGCCTGCTTCTTACTAGCTTGTAACAAATTATTCTCATATGCTCATAACCATGGCTGAACTAAAGCATACACACCCTATATGCCTCACCCAAACTTCTAATTTCAAAAGGAAACACATCAACACAGGAAAGAATGCTGCACTCATCAAGCTATTTTATACTGTCTTTAAATGTAAGTTTAGAACAGCAGGAGTGCTACTTTTGATAGCGCAAAACTGGAATAAACTGCCTCAGACAAGACCTAAATACCATTTAATATTCTCATAAATGCAAGACCACTGAAGAAGCTCTCGAAAATCAGAGCAAAACAGAGAGCGAGAGAATTACTCATTGAGAAATCGCAAGGACTCAGAACTTGAATGTGATAAATATGATGATATCAATAGCATAAAGAGTGAGCACAGATCGAAGATGCTTTTCAGAAATCTCACGTAAGAGCCAAAGACTTATGTTTCCCTCATTCACTTACCCTAAATCTTCACATTAAGGACAGCAGTGTAATTCTGAAGGGTCAAGTGTAACTTCCAAAGCATCTGTGGTTTAAGGACAGGAGAACTTCTTTCTAGCAGAACAGACTGTGATCAGCTGACTGACACTATCCCACTGTCCTCCACGCCTGTTTGTAAACACCAACGCACATCAGAGGGCCATATGACAGATCATCACAGCCAATCAGAGTGACAGAAGGGCTCAGAACACGAACAGGGGACACGATGAATACAAATGGGACAGAAAGAGTGAGAAAGAGATAATGAGAAAGAGAGTGAAGATGACATGTGAGAATTAAGCTAGAAGAGACATAAAATGAATAATAATAAAGTGAAAAAGAGACCAAGAAAATTGAAAAAAAAAAAGATGCAGTCAGTACTTTCGTATTACAGCGCTGGGACAAGTTGTAAATTTCGTATTGACACTACACTATAGACAACAGCACCTCAAGCAAGAAAAATAATAAATGTGATACGAAATAAGGCTGGACAAGAAGGACAGAATGTCTGGGTGAAAGGCAGATGTGGCAGATGTCTGTGTCTCTGGCAGCGAGAGAGAAACATCTGCCCTACACACAACATCTGTGTGTGTGTGTGTAGTGAGATGAAATCATTGGGTTCTCAGTGAACCGGACTGCAGCTGTTCAAAACCCAGACTCCTCCCGCTGACCCTCAAGAGAGGTCACAGAAGTCAAGCATTTCAACATTTCTACATGCCTTAAGACTGATGGGGGCCATTTCACCTGCAGTTAGTTCACTGCAGGTTTCTCTTTCACAAACAGCATAATTATTTTTTTTTTTGGTCGCTTATGGAAATATGACAAGTAATCAAAGGGAGAAAGTGCCAAAACTTCATCGTAAATTTTCAAGTTGGCAACCATACCATGTTTTAAAATGAATAAAGCCTAAATAGTATATTAATCACAAATTTCAAAAAGACACACAAAGGATCATTAAAAACAGATGCAGTGATAGATCACAACAAAGATTATCTCATTTGAATATTAACAATTGCTGGCTGAGTTACAGTAAGCGAACTTGGCGATTAGACCAAATGAAATCTTTGAGATGATTTATTGTTTCCTGTGATTGTGATTCCTGTTGAAACACATTTTTGCCTTTGAAATGCACCTTTTAGTGGCATAATGCTGCTCTGTGTTGCAGTTTTGTGTGGAGAAAAATGCAGTCGACAAAATCAGTAAGAGTTTTTATGTGTTAAGAGAAGTCTTTTTGGCTCACCAAGGCTGCTTTTATTTAATTAATAATACAGAGAAAACAGAAATGTGAAACTGTGTAAATTAAATGTTAATACAATGCTACCTAATTTAATATATTTTAAAATGTAATTTCTTTCTGTTATGGCAAAGCTGGATTTAAAGAAGCCATTACTCCAGACTTCAGTGTTACGAGATCCTTCAGAAATTTTTCTAATATGCTGATTTGTTGCTTGAGTAACATTTCTTATTTTCTTCAAATTTTTGAATTTGTTATTTGGTGAGCACTGATTTAAAGAAAAAAAAATGGAGCTGAACTCAAAACCACAGCCATGTGACCTCCTCCTCAGTCTGGATATTTACTCCACATTATTGTGGTAATTACATTTTGAACTGCTTTAAAACATAAAAGTTTTGAACTACCTTTTTGTGGGCTGATTGTCAAGTACAGAGCGCCCTTACAAAACATTTAGTGACCTGACCAACACAGAACTACGGTAAGAATATGACTGTGTCACAATATTCACACATTTTGGTGCTTTCTCAGAGTTTCCACCGCGATCACAAACCAGAACAAATGAACATGCATTGATGCCCACACACAAGAACATTCACACACACAGACAGTAAAGCTCTCATGCACATAAACACAAAGACGCAAACCCATCTTGCTCCAATGAACCATTCACACAACGCCAGAGGCCTGCAATCAGTAAATGAGTTACCTCCCTGCAACCTCATTATCAAACAGTCATCTAAAGCTTCAGCCTACAGAGACAACAGCCGATTATCTCTGACAGTCTCTCTATAAAGCCTGATTTACTACAGATGAACCCAGCAAACCCAAAACACAACACCACCAGCAGTTCTAAATCATATCAGGGCCCCAACCTGTGTACTTTTGAGATTGTCATCTTTCAGTCAAATGATGAACCATAAATCATCCTGTCAGTACATCAATTATAGGCTTTTGTCTAGATAAAGGGAAAAAGGCAGCAACGTTTGCAAAGCTACTTTGAAACTTCCTTCACAAACTACAAGCTACTCATAATGCAAAGTAGTTAAATGGATCATTCACCCAAAAATGATAATTTTGTCATAATTTATTCATCTCCATGTCATTCTAAACCTGTATGACTTTCTTTTTTCTGTGGAAAACAAAATAAGATATCTACTGATGGATAAGATAGATAAGATTCCACTGATGTACAAAAAAAATAAAAAAATAAAATTATTTAGATTCCACAGAAGAAATTAAGTCAAACAGGGCTGGAACAACATGAGGGTATGTAGATGGTGACAGAAAGTGCCTTTTTGGGTGAACTATCCCTTTAAACAACAGTCAAAGTAGCCTTTTAGCTACACTCCAAACAAAATGTTTTTTAAGGATGCAATATTAAGTCATTTATTTTTACAACCACGGCAGTATTTATCTGGCAGAAACTGTGTGGATTTAAAGCTATTTATATAACTGTATGTCAAAAACAAAAACCATTTCACAAAATAATTTGCTACACAAAAGACGTAGCATGCTGCACAAGGACTTCCTGTTCAGGGAAATTAACCAGTGAATCATTTAAAGTCGTACCTTTTACAACTGTTTGAACAAACTACAATTAACTGGACTTTTCAGAGCGGTACACAACAAATATAAGATATAGCGTGCTTGATTATTGCATCAGCTTAATCAGACATTAAAACAGTGATGCAGTATAACCATGTGCATGCTCCAGTGGCACTTGGAAAAAGTAGATTGTTACTGAAAAATCTAGACATTTATTGTATTGACATTGCATGGTATAATTAATTTGAAGCCAAACATAACCATGTCCTTGGTGTTGCTAGTTCAGTACTGTTTGAGCTACAGGAACGCTACAACTAGAATATTTGGGAACCAGTGTATCCACTTTCATGCAACTGAAAAAGGTAGTATCACTGCTGCATTTAGTCAGGTCTCCAACACTGAAGGGTACAGCATCTGTGCAACTGAAAAAGGAACAAGACTAGCAACCTTTTGACAACTTTGGGTTAAGTTTCTTTGTGAAACAGAGCTGCTAACATCCTGCCACACACTGCAAAGGGACCGAGCAGGAACTAGAGTCAGTCTGTAATTGCCATATAGAAAAGCCTAAAACAAAGTAAATTATCCAGAGGAACAAAAGATGTGTATAATTCATAAAGCAGTGGCTGTCGCTTGTTCCTCACACTGAGCTGAAACTTCCCCAACACCATGCATTTTTAAAGAGTCGTGCTAATGCTAAACCACTTAAAAGTTACATTTTAATTAGACTGGTCTGTTGTTCATTTTGACATCTAGACCAAGAGCTGAAACTAGGCGATGATCTGACTTGAAGAGGAACTCAACCAGCTCAGATATTTCATGAAACATTTGAAAAGAGCAAAAAGTATAACTCAGTCTAAAGTCTGGGATGCTTCTGACCTGAGAGTAACTGCTTCACCTCACGATCAGAAATCTGTTACTGAATATACAGCTTTTAACTATTGCAGCACATAACAGATGGGTTATTGAAAAATAAAAATTGTATCAGTATCTACTCACTGAAAATCTTAGAGATGCATCAATTATGGCAAACACCATTTCTTTTTTTTGGGCCTGATAACCTGGGCTTTAGAAACTGGGGTCTAGGGACCCCACTGAGGTTGGCAATGGATAATTTGAAAGGAAACAAATACAGGTTTTAAAATGTATTTTTAGAGTTCTCAAAGTTTACTGTTAAACAGCTTTGGAACAATGGTTATTATTTAAAAACACTACAAAACTATATTTGAATTGAACTGAAAGTGTTTCTCTGTAGTTTATACACGTAACATTATAGTGTGTTGATAAAAGACACCCTTAATACGAAAACAATATTTTCCAGTGAATATTTTAATAATTTATTTTGGCTTCAAATACACAAACAATATAAAATCCAATAAATTATAATATCATGCTTTTTTGATTTTTTCTTTTAATGGTTTACAATTAAACTTTTTAACATTATATATGCAGAGAGAAAGGGGAAGTGAATGGTTTCAGTAATAATGAGAGTGAATATCCTGAGTTAGATCTCTGGACCCCAACATTGTGAAATTTAGCAAGAAGGTCTGCGAACACCATGTGGCACTAGTGAATGTGAGAAATATTCATTCTCGTTCTCTCTCTCTCTCCCACAGTTCACTGATGCAGATGAAGGGATTGTTTGTCTAAAAGGCAAATGGACTTCCTTCTATTCTGGCCTTTTTCCTGTCTGTGTAGCAGGCGTCCCTGTGCCAGGCTAAAAATACTCCAAAACACACCGTAAACTGAAGCACGGCACACAGGAAACACGTCACAATGCACTCACGGGAGGGGTGGTGGTGACCACCAATCTGTCCTTTTGTGTGTGCAAAAGGGGGTGTGATCATGAGCGAAAGACAATAGTCAGGAGTGTTATCATTACTGTCTTTTTCTTTCTCCTCAACACTGTGGGTTAAATAAAGGCAGGTTGTTTTTTTCCAGTCAGTGGCTTTTGAACAGGATGTCATAGATACACAGTGGATCTGCGTCACGTGGTTTCCGCCTCCCCCAAAATAATCAAGCCAGAGTAACTATAGCTTCAATAAACAGCATGACCTTGATCTGATCTCTAATGAGAGCGATGAAACAATTGCAAATATATCAAACTCTCAGCCTGGACAACAGCGAGGGACATTAACGGTATGTTCAAACAATGGACAACCTCAATTCTCAACTCTCTCTTTTGTTTCAAAGGCCCTCTGTTCAAATGAGTGCCAGATATATTTAATATGACTACCATGTACAAACATTCAGAGCCTATTTTTCCAGCTTCCATTCTTTGAGGGGATGAGCCCTCTGGTTACCATAGTGAGGAGAAATTTATTCAGAGACAACAGGACATCCCACCCAGCAGGGTGTCGCTCAATTTCCGATATTTACAGGCAAGAATTACTCACAATTAGTATCACCCACCCTCAAGCCACCAAAGGATGCCCTGTGAAAGCTTGCATTTTCCCATCTATCTGTTTGGCCTGTTTTGTGGGTCTGGGTGAGATACAAGCTCTTCGATCTGTCTGTGGTTTGTATACGCAAGAGTACAGGGGTGAAGACAGGTTTCAGAACGGAAGAGCTTTGCACAAGTAATGGCTTGGTAACACTAAACATGCAACAGCTGAATTCAACTCCAGTTTCAGGTGAGTCTCGCAGAATCACTGGATGATCAATGCTATTACCTCAAAACTGAAATACAGCAAGATATATTTATATTTCTCACCTGTTCAGGACAAGGGTGGGTCATTAAAAAATGACGTTTTGGTGAAACAGTTTAAGAACTCCTGCTCATCTGATGCACAAATACTATTTCACAACTTGCAATCCATTATAGAAGTATTATAGAATTATTATATACCATATTCATGTACCAGGTTATTTATATGGCACTTCAAAGAATATGTCCAACACAAATTGCTTCCATTGTCCTCATTTGTAAGTTGCTTTGGATAAAAGCGTCTGCTAAATGACTAAATGTAAATTACAATAGTTAACTAGTGACTGTCTTTAATATCTTAACTGTTTCTCACAAGCATCAAAGAGATCAAAGAAAGCAAACTGAGTATCTTCTCAAATTACTGGAAGTTTACTGCACTCAGACTTGCTCAAATTTGCAATCAAAAGTCAAAGATTTTGATATGAACCCACACATATCTCAACAAACTCTTTGAAAACCACAAGATTTGAGCTTTGATATCATAAACCACTTGCAATTTAGCACTCAAACCCTTTACCGTATATCAACAAATTTATTTCTGTTTTTAACATAAAGGGTATTTTAGTTGAAACATTTGAGACAAAGTTGACATTTATGAATCATACCTGATAACTTGATAACTTGTTGGTACATTTTGTTAGTAATCAGTTTAATCTGTGAGCATTTTTAAACTGACTGTATTCCAGCATGAATTCCAATATTTTGGCAGAACACAACACTGATTTCAAATTATAAAACATGGACAGTTCAGTGAATCATCACTATATGACGTTGTAGGCCATAGAAGCATTGAAGGATCCTTGTCCTTCCTGTCTTTTCTCTAAGTGTGTATGTGTATTCTGTGTGTGAGTGTGACACTAGCAGCTGTTTTTCTGTCCTCCTTCCTGTTCATTCAAAGGGGATGCAGACCATCTTGTTTCGTCTCATCGAGTCTAAAAAAGAGGCAGCTAAACACAAACAATGAGCACATATCCTGCTCCACCAACACAGTTTGTTTCACACTCTCACAGTTTGATTTAAACAGCTATGGAACATTAGCACTGGGCTATTGCTACTGATGTGTGCGGTGCCAGTAGACAAAAACAAAACGTATGAAACCTCTTCATAAAGTACTGAAATTCCGTCACCCTTCTGAAAAAGCCGTTTCAGAATAATACATGTGGAAAGACTGATTTATATTTATATATAAGTGTGCTGCCTCTTTCACTGATAGTTATGCGGCTGAGGTTTGTGTCACATGAAAAGCTGAGGAAGATTTGAGGTCATATCTTTGATGTAACCATGACTCCCTTGTCTAAGAATTCCATTTACCAAACACTTACTTGGATTTCGCAGAAATATTCTTAGAAATTCCTTGAAAAGTCTAAATGAAATGTTGAACTGCTCAGCGCCAGATTGTTTTGTTCTGTAATCATGACTTACACATTTATCCAGGCTTCTCACTTACAAAACACCTCTATTTAACTTTTCTCCAATGCTATGAAAGTCTTGGGTAATATTACGCATTGTAAAACTTTACTTGTGTCTTTTCACGGAGGTAGATTGTGTTTAGGCTGTGTGACATTTTCATGAACGCTGTAGCTAATGTGTGACTGAGTGACTTCATGCATGCTGTTTGAATATGAGGAAATGTTACAGGTGTACTTCACACCAATATAACACTGCATTACTGAATGACACAGGTAGTAATTTTGACTGAATCGAAGACAGCTGAAACAGAGAACAGGTCATAGGAGCTACTGAAAGATTTAGGATAATGTATTCAAAATGTTTTCTAATGTGAGGTCAGCAGGACAGGAAAGACTTCTGATAAGAGTTATGTGCTTTTTGCGGAAATTCACTGCCATCTGGTTCAATTTTAGAAAGTGTGTGAATTTCTGTACCTGATTTCTAGTTAGAAAGAGGAAGACTAGAGTGGAAGATTGAGGAAATTGACACTATTTCCTCATATTGTGAACAATTCAAAGGTGCATGTCGTTCCAAAGAAAAAACAGTTTGTCTTCACCATTTTTAATCAAAATATAATAACTTCCTTCAGTGAAACAATTTTCCTTTTTCTGCTGACATCACGTAGGTTGTGTGGCTACTGGATAATTTTAACCAATAGCCAAATTGGTCCGTTTTAGCAAACTTGAATACGGTCTGGCTTCAATCCACTTTTATCTATCGTATAAATTCCTTATGGATAAAATCAAGTCATTACATTTCATTCTTGCGGAAAAGAAGAAATATGTTAAATTACTGAAATAAAATGGGATGCAAATGGCAATTCACACAGACTTTAAAGGAATGGTTCACCTAAAAATGGAACAGATTTGGAGAAATTTAGCATGCATTACATCACTTGCTCACCAATGGATCCTCTGCAGTGAAGGGGTGCCGTCAGAATGAGAGTCCAAACAGCTGATAATAGCACCAATCCTAGTCCTAAATTAACATCTTGTAAAGTGGAAAGCTGCGTGTTTATATTAAACAAATCCATCAATAAGATTTGAACTTCAAACCATTGCTTTCTGCTAAAATACAAGTCCTCTAGTCAAAATATTGCTATCTTGTCTGAATCAGGAGAGAAATATGCACAGATCAAGCACTTTTTAAACGTGAAAACATATAAACAAATATAATTTCAGCAATTTATTTTTTGGTCAACCATTCCTTTAATCAATAAAGATTTTTTTTTTTTTAATTCATCTCTAAAGGGACTAAAATGTAATCAACAGTAAACTAGAAATGTATTCAGCTGTCACATTTAGTCCTTAGAGGAGAAAACAAGTACAGCCAAGTCACTCTGAGCTCACTTAACAACGCATGTATTGGCCAGATCAGCAAAGAAAAACTCTGTGAATATACTTTTGCAAAGCTAGTTATAGAATCACTCCGATATGGACAGAAGATAGACATGCAAACATATACGCAGCAGGGCAAAAAACACATTGACACTCTTGCTCTTTAAATAGCTTTCCATTTTACTGACTCACAACTGTACTGCAAATACCACTGATAAGAGAAAGATGGTTTAGAAATAGAAACAGCAGGTAAAAAGGCACTATGAAAAAAATCTAATGAGTGGAGTGAGACAGTTAGGAAGAACCATCCATGTTAGACACCTGCCTACACTTTCCGTCATAGATTCTGTGTAACTGCAGAAACAACAACTCTGTGAATGAGTGTGTGTGTTCAGCAAATACATGAGCGCTAGTGTGTTAACAGAGCTTAAATATTACTATCCGCTGATCCGACTCAGAGATTCTCAGCACACTGAGCAAAGAGATGAAAAAAAAGACCAAGTTACCAAGTTATCTAAATGCTGACAAAATGGAAACTTCTGTTGTTTTTATAGAAAGTTAATAACTGTATGTTAATTATAATCATAAAAGTACATTATTTACTATATTTAACAAAATATTAAAAATAAGGATGTGCTTCATCATTTAGACCTTTGAGTCCCTGAATGTCAGATTCAGCTAACACAAAATTTTTTGCATCATTCATTCAAAGAGAGAAGCTATTGTACAACAGTAATTCAACATCCTGTAGTTCAAATTTAGATGTTCACGTGTGCATATATGACAAATTACTGCACAGGAATACATACAGGAGTTATTTAAAGATGCTTATTTAGAGATGTCACCAACACCAGAGAGGGTCCTTACAAGCCACATGTTAATGTCGTGATATAAGTGACCTCTTCTCAGCCAATTGCTTTATGGAAAACTTGAAGAAATGATGATGAATTTTTCCATTAATGCATTTACGTGAAACACGGACATGGTTAATAAAACCAGTGAGATTGAGCTACTGAGATAAACTGATAGAGAGAAAGCATGTGTTGGAAAGAAAGAGTCAGCGTGTGCTTATGTATGTGAGTGGGATTCAGAGAGAGCGTAGATGTCCTTGGGCCACGACTGTCCCTGTGACTTATGAACAAAAGTTGAAATTACAACAACATTTGCAATACAACACCCGAGCAGACATCAGAAATCAGCATTCTGTTACCCTAGTGCTATGCTGGAAATTGTGTATATTTTACACATCATACACATCAATGAATTTAAATAAATCTGTGTTGAGGAGCTACACTGTTACAGACGTTAATATAAACTAATTATAATTACTGCAGACTAACCCAAACTGTAACCCTAAAAGAAATGACTTTGCTTAAAAATAAATAAATAAATATAAATAAATACTATATATATATATATATATATATTATATATTAAATATATATATATATATATATATATATTTAAAGAATAACCTCATCACCAAAACTTTTGTCCCAAACATATTGCTAACTTCATACAAACTAATTTAAAAGAATGCATGCACAAAATCAAACCTGCATACAAAACACACACTCTCTGCATGACATGATGGTCAGACTGACCTACTGTCTACTAACAGACACTGACCAAGAGCCCTGTGATCATCAGGGCTGACAAATGAATATCTGTGTTTCCCTCACTGGCTCCGATTATCACACGACACAGCACAACAGACAACAAAACATGATACACCACCAGAAAAGTTCTTGACCTTGGAATCTCTCTGTCAAATCTCTCTGGCTGCAACATATTTGCATTGAGAGTATAAAGTGGCCTTCTGTACTCTTCAGATAATCACAGATACACCATTTGACTATAGACCACACACATTTTGATTGTTCAGAGTATGTGAACTGCAAAATCAAACCAAACTAATGTACAACACGTCACTGTTTAGCATTAGTTTGTGTAGAACCACTAGCTTTAAAAAGGAGTGACAGTCTGTTATGTGATCAAATGAAAGCGATCTTACCTGTCTGTGCAGAACACTGGCGCTCTTTTGACTCAGCATAGTTGTGAATCATGCAGCATATCTCTCTACAAGTTCATGCCTCCCTTAACAAGAAAGAAAGAATGAAAGAAAGTACACAATGCATGTCAGATGCACCCAGATCAAAGCGCACACAATCAGCAACAGTGTGGTGTGCAAGAGCCAAGCATGTGATACTGACCCCACACAGATGCATGCTGCCTCTCTCCTCCCCTTGCTTTCTCTGGCCCTCCCCCTTCACTTCCACTCCTCTTTGACTCAGTCCCACCCCTCACTTCCCTTCACTGTTTTTTTTTTCGCTCCATCAGTCAATCATTCTGTACCTTTCTTCCCCCTTCACATCCCTCTTTCTCTCTCACACACACACACACGTACAGTTCCAGTAGCCTACATACATTTGACAATAACAAGTAGAGAGAAAAGGCATCTTTGCTGGATTGTCCTTGAGCTTATGACAAACAATCATGAGTGAAATGTACTGTACAGTGATGGTATTTGATTATGATAGCATGGTAGTTTGCTAAATATAATATATACTATACTCATATTCCATGGTATTATGCACAAAATTAATAAATGGTTTATCAGAGCTCACCTGTTTTGTTAGATGCTTTCTAATTGCCCTCTCAGGTCAGTTCACTGCATTGGTTTTGTGTGCTTTGAGAAAATATTTACAGACAAATTAAGTAAAGAAATGATAATAAAGCTTACAAATCTTTTACAAAAATATTTTAAGACATGTAAATAGATCCTTGGACATTAAATATTGATTTCATGATCCATTACAATGTCCAAAACAATCTGCATAGAAACAAAACCAATATGGCAACAATATTAAGGTAATATAAAAATAGAAGAAAAAAAACTTTTTTGCATTCTTTTTGCAGATTAATATGGATTGACAACTATAAGCAAGGCATTCTTAAGTTAACTTTCCCGAAAACTGTAAAAATGTCTCTTCTGCTGTGACATAATATTTACTTGACCAGTGGCGTGGGTTATGGGCGTGGTTATGTTTGTTCGACCAATGGCTGACGAGGCCTGTTTGTGGAAATTGTTTATATTTTCAGTTCCGTACGTTGGCAAGAATCGAACAGAAAACAAGTACTTCAGCTTTAGAAATCCCCTTGAGTAATTTTACTACAATCCAATGTGATACGAGGCAAATGAAAGTAACGTTGCTTTCACTTACCCGGATGAGGGTCCTCTAAACAGCCCAACCATCGACTGCGAGGAATATTAAGAAATAATAGCAGACCTCTGGATGGCGCGATTTACCAACCTGGAATACAGTATTCCAGAGAGCCGTACAATTAAAATTCATTACAGCCCTTTTGATATGAAAGCCATAAGTTAAGTTTGGGCCATTGGCTTCTCTTTGAAAACAATTGATGTGACTCATAAATCACCTGACTTCTCACACAAGATTATGGCTCGAGATAAACAGGTGAGACAAAGGCCGGGCTTTCTATGAAACTATTGTGGGGACAGAACAATGTAGTGTACATCTACTGTATTTGTTATTTCAAACTATTATTTTCTATTATTTAAGGTGATGTAATGTTATTCTGTGGTGTGTCATCAGTTGTATTAAACATTGTTTTTTCTTTTCGGTCTGTGACGGACAACCCATTTTTGGTCAAGACCCAGCTGAGAAGCACCGATACTTAAATGTGGACAGTACAGATAAATGTGTATAAACATCACCATCTCTGATTTATTTAAAGACTTTAAATACATTATATGGGTATTCAGAAGGTATTTATTAATGTACAAATTACAAATACATAGTTTTAATCAATTCTTCAGTTTAAATGTAAACAAAACAAAAAAAAAAAAAAAAAACAAAACAAAAAAAAGGAAACAGGAAGAGTGAAGGGAAAATTTAAAAAAAAAATCCCACGGCTGTTAAATAGCAGCTTTGCAACATGGCAAGACATTTCGCCAAATCTATCAAATGCAGTAAAAGATTTCTGATAAAAAAACATCTGAAAAAAACAAAAACAAAACAATAACACATAAAGGCACTTCATTTTTATTATTTTCTTTTCAAAGAAACATAATATTAGTAATTTCTAAAAGAAAGGTGAGATTAAAGGTCATGCCTGCTCCACAGGGCAGACATCTGCAGTGGACTAATGTCCCAGAGACAGAGAATTAGCTGGTGTATGTAATTAATACAAAGACACAGAATAAAATAAAAATAAGGAGAGAGTCTGGCTTTTGCATTAGTAAAATATCCACACGCTCGATGTCTCTGACTGGGTAAAATAAAGCAGTCCCCCAGCTTAAGGTCATAGGGTTTGTCAGTTTGCTGAAATATCACCTCTGCTATGTTCACACCTAAAAAGTATTTCTGCTTCATAATACAGTCAAAATAATAAACTTGCGTAGACCAAAAAAACAAATATTTTATACAATTCTCTCATAGACACCATAAGATAGCACATTAAACTCTTCATCTCAAGTAGGATTTTTTTTCTAGGTTTGTTTTTGAGTGTTTGTCCTATACAGTGCATAGTATATGGGCCTTGATTAAATAAGAGTGTTTTTAGTATATCTTCTGCCCCCTGCTGGTCACTTCGTGCTCGTGCTGGTTGCATTCTGTCTTTGGGGCACACAGTAGTTGTGCTGGGCGGAGTGGACAAACCCTGGCAGACACACACACTTATACGAGCCTTCCGTGTTGATGCACTTGCCGTTCTTGCAAAGAGACATCTTTGTGTTCAGCTCTGAGCATTCATTGATATCTGGAACACAAAACAAACAGTGTCAGAAAGTAGATAGTTTCGTTACATGCGTGTTGTTTGGGACACAGCTTTACCCTTAACAATTTGAATAATGATTATTTTACCAGATACAGTAATTTCTTTGCTAAAGCACAATGTGCACTCTTTTTATTGACTTATTAGTGTCTTTTTAGGCATAAGTGCAACCCAATAATTGGAATTAAACAACGACACTAAAACAAAAATGTGGTAACATTTCATTCATTCATTTTTATAAAATACTACTCGACAAACTCTTTACAGGTTGTCATATAAACCAGTCTGAAAATACTGTACACTGATATAAGCATTATGGTTTTTGTTTCACAAAAAAAAAAAAAAAAAAAAAAAGATGAGTCATTAATTTGGGAATCAGATAACACTGGTTACACAATGTTTTTGATTCACTAAAAAGAACCATCCAAAAGAGTTATTAGTTTGACAATTGGAATTCACTGGTCGAATGTTTTTGATTGACTAAAAGTAACCAACTTGTAGAGTCACTCATTTGGGAACGGGAATTTACACTAGCTTTAAAAAAAAAAACATGACTCATAAATTCAACTGCTTAGGCTGCACAGTTTGTTTAGATTGACAAAAAAATCAAAGTGATTTGTTCGAGAATTGGACTACACTGGTCTCAAGTGTCTGTTTCACGCTGTTGATTCTGTAACAGTGTTGCGGTGTCACTGAATAAGCCTACTGCTAAGAACTCTGTCAAACTATTTTAGTATAGTATGTTGGTGGACAAATCCATGTGTAAGAACCGTTAACATGACCAAATGTCATTTGCTTCTATTATAAAAAGAAAAATTGATACTGGTTCTGAATAAGAACCATTTCTCGTTTCAAACCCTAATAGCCACTCTGTGCCTGGGCGTATATCGTCTGCTCAGTCATGCCTCATTTCAGGAGATTAGTCATGATAATCACAATCCGTGGCAAAGTAAAAAAAAAAACACACCCAGAATTTTGAAGTTAAATTACAGACAAGGTTTTGAATCACTTCCTACCTTTAGAGGTTTTATGCCCTAATAACATACGCAAAATAAATCAAATCACATATAAAATAGCTCTATATACTAATTATGATTTTTTTCTTTTAACTCATTTTTATTTGATTTATCCTGAAGCTCAGATACTTGTTGATTTATGGATATTTGCACTCAACAGCACTTAATTATTAAATAAAAAGAATTCTTTAGAGTTGAAACAAACTGAAATGTAAACCTGAGCTAATCCCACCCAGGCTGATCCCTTCATGTGATACTCTGTTGCTCACCCACGCAGGCCATGCGGGACATGTCGAGTGTGTAACCATCGAAGCAGTCGCAGGTGTATCCCTCCTGCACCCGCACACACCGTCCATTCTCACATCCGTTCAGCACACCGCATTCCTCTGCTCGCAGTCCTTCAAATGCATCATATGGATCTGAGAAAGAGAGGTTTTGAAAACATGAATACGAGTAATAAACAATAATAATTTCAACTATTTCTTTAAGGTGTAAATTTGTACTCACTTCTTGGTTCTTCGTAATCTTCATAGAGGGGTAGCGTACCGTCAGGGTTCATAGATCGAGAGTCATATTCAGGGCCGTATTCAATAACTGGGCCAGCGACCAATGCATCCTGACCATACGGCTGACGGGGACCACCAATCTGACGAATATTACACATAGTGGCATAGGCATCTGGATGAGAATAAAAAAAAGTGTTTTGTTTTGATCTTTTTTGTTTGTTTTTGTGTTTGCAGGTTCTTTGTGTCTCACAAATTGTGCAAGTATATAATTACAGGGCAGCCAGATCTGTGCGGTAGGTCTAGAATATTTTAAGAAAGAACAGGCATGTCTTGAGGTATTATATATACAAATTAACTTTGGAGATAAAACTGTATCCCTAAAAACTACTTGCAATACCAAACAGATTATGTTTCCATAAGGAGAGAAAGAAGGTTTCTTTAAAAGCTGATATGTTGCTCCAGATTTTTCTTTATGTTTTGATGTGTAGTTGTGTATTTATACCTGTGTTTTTCTGGGGGCAGAGAGCACAATCCATGCCCCAGGCCTCTCCGTATAAACAGCAGCACTCTGTGAATGTGGTCTGTAGGTTGGCAATGGGCTTTGTGCAGGTCAGCCTTTCCGTCACAGTATCCCAGCAAATACCAGAGTACACATCAGTTTCTCTTTGTTCTGTAAAAACACAAACACAGTAAATGAACATTTCAAGTGGTGAGTAAGTGTCAACTAAATGAAAATGACAGAATACTGAAATATGCTAGTTAAGAAAAAAAATCAGTATCAAAACTTCCATGTGTAGAACTGCTTGTTCTGTCCACCCTCTAGATGGCAGTATGACACTATTTGGAACTGACAAGCAGTATAGGTCAGAGATGATCAAATAATGATCAAGGTAGATTATAGCGTATTGAGGGGTGTAACATTTAGTCTGTAATGTTTTAAATGTAAAACACAGGGTTTTAGAGGAGAGAATGTAGGTTTAAGAGAATGTAGGGTTTAGATTAAAAGATTTAGAGCATTGTTTCTCAACCCAGCTCCTTGAGGAACCCCAACAATGCAGATTTTAGGTGTGTTACTAATCTGACACACTTGATTCAGTTCATGGAGAACTTGAGCAATGATCTTATGAGATGAATAAGGTGTTCTAGGTAAAGGAGACATCCAAAATTTGAAGTGCTGAGGGCCTCCAGGATTGGGAAACACTGATTTAGACAATGGGATTTAGAGTTTAGGGTGTGAGTTTTAAAGTGTTTTTTTAGTGGGTTTTTGGAGTGAAGTGCTTTAAAGAACAGGGATCTGGCAATGAGGTGTAGGGCTTTCAGGTACATAGTACTTAGGTACTGCTGTAATACTTTACCTGCCATGGTGGGCAAAATGCAGTGTGCGCTGTCAGGTGCGAGAACCATGGGCGGAGTGCAGAAACACTGATATGACCCATATGTGTTCATACATTTACCATCTATACAGTTCGATTCATCCACACATTCATCAGTGTCTGCAGAGTACAGAGACAGAGAGAGAAACAGAAAATAAACAGACTCAATGAGCAAGTTCAAGTTGCCAAAAGAACAACAGTTTCACCAGCATTCACCATTCAGCAATTTGCAATATAAAAAAAAATTCTTTAGAAACATAATTTTTTCGATTTTCAGTTTTTATTTTAATTTTAGTTTACATTTGAGTAATTTTGTTATGTGCTTTTGCATTTTTATTAGTTATTAGATTTAGTTTTAGTTATATTAGTACTTCAGCTTATTTCAGTTAGTTGGTGATATTTGTAATTTTCATTTAAGCTTCTCATCTAATATTTATATTTTATGTTATTTTAGCTTTACTTCAATTACAAAACTGATTTTAATAGTTTGATTTTCATTTTAGTTTTAGTTAACGAAAACCAAACTGATAAGGAGACCGCAACCAGACCTAAAGTGGCAAATTTTGCAAATTAACAATGGCTTTAGTCCAACTAAATTGAATTTAAACGTACTTAGTGTGTGTTTGTTTACATAAAATCAGATCAGCCCACAGTGTGTCAGCCCACAGTGTGTATGTAAAGTTTGCGGCTGACACATGTAGAAACCAGAGAGACATATTTGTAAATGTGTGTGTGTGTGTGTGTGTTTGTGTGAAAATGCATAATTGAGTTTGGAGAGTGAATGGGTGTTCATATGTGTGTGTGTCAGTGTGGGTGTAGGAAGTCAAATGATTGTGGCTACACTGAATATATGTGTGTGTGTGTGAGTGAGGCAGTCGGGTGTGGCAGCTTTTAAGGCAGTGTGGCCGGGCGAGACTCCATTGCCGTGGGTCTGTGGTTTGTGTGAGTGTGTGTTTAGGCAGGCAGACAGCCTGCGGTGCACCATGGAGCTGCGGCCTGGATCATAACGGCTGTGCCGCCCTGACTGGTTGCAAGATGTAGCCCTTTGACCCAAGCTTACACACATATACCCTGCTATCACGCGGCATGCATAATATGTCCGCAAGCCACGAGCCACCAGCTGCAGGAGGTTTAAAACTTAAATTTAAATCCAATTTAAATGTGTTGGCGTTACGGTGAACCCAACTAGGCCAACACTTACACACACACACTATCTATTCGGCCTGTAAACTCGCATGCACCCACACAAAAACACACACAAGCCCGTCATTCCAAACCGACAAAAGAACACAGTGACAATTCAAGGCCAAACATCACAAGCAATAAATGGCTAAGACAGGATGTTATAAATAACAACCCCTTCTAAGATTACTTTCTAACCTTTCTAAGAATATTTAGACTAAAATAAAACCCTTTCATGTAACTTTTTATGTTTCTGAATACTGCCTTCTAAAATATTTCATTAAACTGCATCAAGCTACTTTAATCTGTGTATATCTGAGAATAGAGCAGTGATACGCACATATAGTACACAATGAGAAACATTAGAATATAATATTCAAATATAATTTACATTTTGTGTATTTCAGTGTATTATTTGTGCATATGTGTAAACACCTTGGTAAAACAGGTAGCAAAAACCTGTTTTACCAAGGTAGTCCAAAAAAATCCAAAACACCTTTTACATGGTTTGAAATCCCATGAAAAATAGATTTTTTTCGTTAATGTGTTTTACTCTGAATGATTCGTTCAGTCATGTGACAGGATGCTAAATGAATAGTTCATCATTTACTCACCCTCATGTTGTTTCAAAACTGTATGACTTTCTTTCCTTTGTGGAACATAAAAGAAGATATTTATAAGAATATTGGTAACCAAACTGTTTTACATTTTATGAACACTGACTTACAGTATATTCTATGAAAAAAAAAATACTGAGGCATTTCTCAATTTTTCTTATTTAATGTTCCACAGAAGAAAGTAAGTCATACAGAATTTGAAAAGACTGCATAGTGAACCATAATGAATCAAGTTTACCTTGTTACTATAACAATAAATGTGGGCACGAAATAGACTGAAAAAAAAAACTGATCTGATCACATATAACTTCATCAGTCTAAAAACCTTTTTCATCATTATGTTACTCTAAACATGTTAGACTTTCTTTCTTTTGTGAAACACAAAATAAGTTATTTAAAAATCCACAGATGGTTAGAAATTACAAACTTCTTTTGTGCCCTGCAGAAGACTTTGGAACAACATGAGGTTAATTGTCATGAACTATCCCTTTAAGAAAAAAAGACATGATACATAGAAATCCACAGTTGTTTGGAGATTGCATGCAAATTGTGATTTGGGACCTTACCAACACACTGCAGTTTGCTCTCATCATAGTAGAGTCCGGCCTTGCAGTAACACTCATACCCACCATGGGTATTGAGACAAAAGCCGTCTTTGCAGATCTCATTTTCAAAAAGTTTGCATTCATCTGCGTCTGCAAATCACATACACCAACACATTTTCATTATTTCATCATTGAACAAACAGACTGGTCAATATAAATCTGAAACCCTGGACAACACCTAAAGTACAGATCAGCATGCATCTGGATGCGTTGTTCTGGTTAGTGTTCTTATTTGGGGATCTGATACATGCAGAAATGTCATTTGACTGGAGTCTGACAGGGAGGAAATATCTTTACCATCCATAAGCATTCCATTCAAATGTATGCCGACACACACACATCCCAACCACATCGCATTCACTCGTGCTGCCACCAGCCAGAGAGAAACCACACTCTCGCTGCATTCATAAATTAAATCAGTGCATCAGACTGGCCCTGTGACTGAGGTTTCCCCACACTGGGAAGCAGGCTGCTGAGTGTGTGTGTGTGTGTGTTTCAGCATATGTAGGTCAGATGCTAAGCGATGTCTGCGGATGCCTCCACACATTAAAAAGTCAAAAATATGTATAAAACAGGGGGGTAAAAGTGCAAGGAACATTAATGCTCAAACATATAAGCACAAAAATGCACAAAAGCACACGTAAACAACCTGACATTAAAGGGACAGTTCATCTAAAAATTAAATCAATGTCATAATTTTTTTGTCCGTACAATGAATGTCATTGGGGTCCTGTGTTGTTTTGGACCCCACTGACTTTCATTGCATGGACAAAAACCTTCTTTGTGTTCCACAGAGGTCAGTCAGTCATTCAGGTTTTTGGAACAACATGCAAATGATGAAATATCCCTATAAAAGTACACAGGCACACTGATACCTTTGAAACTTTCTGCTAAGCTGGTTGTAGGAATCATAGGATCTCCAGGAGGAATGTAACCCCGGCCTGCTGGACACATCTGTGAGAACTGATCTGCATAAAACAGTGTCAGTAGTTAATACAGGAAACCGTCTGCTGTATTTATTTTAAGAATGGTGATTATTAGAAATATGGAAAGTTACAGATAGATTTGTAGTTATGGCTTGGTAAAGCAAAATAAATATGAGAGTCACTGTTTATCATTTATATAAGGTCCAGACATGCTCTACTAATGAAATTTGTTTGTCTGTGCAGATTCCCAGTCATTAAGATCATTATAGAACAGACAAGCTTCCACATGTATTGAACACCTTTCGTCAGGCATCGTTTGCAGGAAGGTGGATATTGTTTCGCATTGAACCTTTCCACAATCTACAGTCCTATTTGATCTGCCTGTCTGAAATTAAGAAATGAGCAGAGACAGATTCATAAGAATTAACGTGCAATACAACATGGACTTCCCTTCAGGACACGTCCTCTTCAACCATTTTGTAGGGAGATTTGAAGGTAAAAATGTCATAGGAATCATTAAAGTTTTAAATTATAATAGGTTTAAATCTTTTCGGTGTCTCTTTACTTACTTTTTCCTACTTTGAGATGCATTTCTCTAATTAGGGCCCGAGCACCGCGGTGCGAGGACCTTACTGGAATTGCTCCCTTTCTTCTTCTTCTCCTTCAAAATAAATCACATTTTTGAGGGCCTAAACATGCTCGAAAACTCAGGAAATTTTGCACACGTGCCAGAAGTGGCAAAAATGTTCGTTTGATATGGGTTTCAGAAGTGGGTGTGGCAAAATGGCTAGACAGTGCCACCTATACACATTCAACTAAGTGCCCCTCGAACTACGTTTCAAGTACATGTATGAAATTTGGTTTAAACATGTAACACACCAATACTTACAAAAACGTCTCTTGGAGCAAAATCTGAAACCCAACAGGAAGTCAGTTATTTTGCATTTTCTCAGAAAATTTTGTGCCATTTTTGCCATTTTCAGGCATTGTATTTTAACAAAGTCCTCCTAGGGATTTAATCAGATCAATACCAAATTTGGTCAGTCTAATCTAAAGCCCTTTGTGATGTTAAGTTTTAGCGCTTATTAGGCTATGTAGGCAATAAAAGTCTAATTATTATAATTTAAATGGTTTATTAATAAACGTAACATTAGTAGACTAATGCTTCAAATGAACGACTACTAGTCGACCAGAAAAATCCTTAGACAAGGACAGCCCTACCTCCTAGGGATTAAAAGACATCAACATTGTATTTGGTCAGTCGAATCTAAAGGCCTTTGTTATGTTAAATAGCGAAGATCTTGAGTTTTCATTAAAGGGCGTGTCCGTGGCGGCCTGACAAAGTTCGATGTTTCAGCATGGAAAAGGAAGCTGTTGCAAATCAGCCATACAATGTCCGACCTTCCCCAAATGTTCACTCATTTGATAAGTCTCCTGGCCTGAACATATCTTAAGGCCAATATTGATTGATAATCATAGCATCACCTCCTGGCAACAGGAAATTACTTGTTTACACTAACTTAAACATGTAATGTCCGATCTGCACATGTTTGGTAAGAGCCCTGGCCTGAAGACATCTAAAGGCCAATATTCAGTTCTAATTATAGTGCCACCTTTTGGTAAAAGGAAATGTCATGTTTTACACCAACTCAAATATACATACATGGAGGTGGCTCCATGTGCGAGGGCCCTTTCAATGGTGCTTGCAGCTTTAATTTGGGCTTATCCTTTTAAGTTCCCCAACATAAGAGTGGTAAAACAAGAAAAACTATGTTCAACTTCCAGTTTAAAATTAATAGTTTACCTAAAATGAACCAGGTAAATTGATTTGCTGCAAATAATCACTTTAAAAGAATGAATAATTCCTCAAGTTCAACTCACTAACTCGATGCATGTTGCCTAAATAGTTCCTACTTTCAGTTGAAAATTTGAGCCTATCTTTTTGATTTCACCACCACCACTTTGTTTTTTCAAGTGTTAAAATGGGGAAAATTCTATTCTGTTTGAAGTTTAAAAGTAATAGTTTACCTAAAATGAACCTGGTCAACTGATTCACTGCAAAGAATCATCTCAAAAGAATGATTCATTCACTATCCTCAAGTTCAACACTCTGACTGAATGATCCATGTTGTCTTAATCGCTATACAAAAGTGTTCTTCTAGTTCTTTGTACTGTACTTTTTAGATTGCTGTTGTGTGTAATGTAACTGAGTACCTGTTCCCGGCATGGGGCAGGGATGGACCTCACAGTTGTCCCCCCAGCCGGCTCCTAGTGTACAGCAGCACTCCTCTTTAGTCATGCTGCTGGCCAGCACATTATCACACAGGTTCTCATCATTCAAGTTGAAGTAACACTCTTTCCTCTCCACAGGTGTGACTGTGGAGTACAACAACAACACAACACAGATAAGTCAGACTGGTTATTTCGTCCTTTTAAAGTATTCCGATATGAACGTTCAATCATGTTTT
Source organism: Cyprinus carpio (assembly GCF_018340385.1). Lineage (NCBI taxonomy): Eukaryota > Metazoa > Chordata > Actinopteri > Cypriniformes > Cyprinidae > Cyprinus > Cyprinus carpio. Next base: position 10,080,661 of record NC_056588.1, on the reverse strand, counting down.
GTCACAAAGCAACAACACAAACAGAAAAACAAAGGACTGGGAGGGAAAAAAAAAATCAATGAATAAATGAAACTTTTCACTGCAATACAGTAACCCACAGAACAGAACACCTAAAAAACCAAGATCAGGAACACAGCAGAAACTGTGCATGACATCAGAGAGCAGTTTTACAGTTCAGCCTTGGCTTTTCAGTTACTGAGAGCTCCTTTTTATTATTTCCATATAAGTCATAGTCCAAACTATTGTGATTCTAGTTTTATGGTGCTCTACTACTGTTCTTATATGTAAAAAGCATGATTTACAGCTCTGGTAAGAGATACCAGGGTTCTTCTTGTAAAAACAAAAAATAATGTTTAAACTCAGAAGACAGTGTGGTTTTATGAGGGGAGGAGGATTAGGTGGGTGAATCTGGACAAAAGTTCTTAACTAAAAGCATTGGCTAAGATCTAAGAAAATGCTTCCTGTTACTTGATCTTCCAGGCACAGCTGGTGTGTAGCCAACCGCTCGGTACACAAACATATCCAATCATCAATATTTTATTTCCCAGTTCCACCATGTTCTTCAACACTAGAGGAACAAATTGATTCCAAACATTGCCAGTGCAATCCCTTAAACCTTTAGCTATTTTCAATTTTGTACATCTACTACGTCTGATCTTCTTAAGTGGTAAACAAAACCTGTCCCAGATCACTTAACTTTTGAAAAAAAATGCAAGACCTGGAATTGGAGCATGTAAATTGTATTTGGTGCTTTTTTTTTTTTTTCTTCCTGATTGGCATAGTTCATTTAGTAAATATGTTGCTAACACATCATTGGCCATATGCAAATAAATGCTAAGAGCGGACAGAATAAAGTAGAGTAAACTGTATATTTTGACAGTTTACTTCAGACTAACTATACAGTAAGTAACTATGCAACTACATGACAACTTCCAGTAATTAGTAGACTGTCTGCTTAATATCTGATAATGCTTTATTCTGATGAACCCCAACACACATTCTTCTGACTGAAGTAATAATAAGAATGTCAACTTATTATATTTACCTTAACAGTCTACTAATACTCTAATGAGAGTATATATATATATAGTATAATGTCTAAAGTGGACTATTGAAACCTAGCAATAAAACTAAATATCACAATTCCATTCAGGAAATCTTTAAAAGTTGTCTAGACTTTCAAAAGCAATTATCTCATTCTGAAAGGTCTTCTTTTATATCTCTCTGTATTGTTTTTTTTTTTTTTATCTTAGCGTGGGAGCTTTGGGGCCCATGGTGCTCTGGTCCCTCTGTAATCCTCAGACTGAATCTCATTTCTCTCCTGCCAGATCGTTTACAACCCCCATTCATCATGCCTTGCCTCCCTCTGTTCTACTCAGAGCTGGACCCTGATGACATGAAGTTACTGTCCTGTTGCACTAAAGGATCTCCATGGCTGAGATTAAAATGTGAAGAGCTTCAGAATCGTTTCGTAAGAGGAGGACAGGGGTCATCTGTCCAGATAAAAGGTAATCTGTGGCATAATGGTCTTGTAGGTTTGGGTTAGGGCACTGTTTGTGGGATTTCTGTAGGATAATAAATTGGTCGATCACATTGTGTGGTTTACAGTAGGCTACAACTTTACCTGGTGGTGTAGAGAAGCATTTGCCAGACATCGGATCAAATTCTTGCATCTCGTCAGGACACAAACACAGGAAGGTGCCTTCACGATTCTCACAGGTGGCCTCACCACACACATTAACGAGCAGCTCACACTCGTTCACATCTGCAGGCAAGAAAACGTGTTTTATTATTGAACTGAAGATACAATATGAACTGCAGAAGTTTATTTTGTGTCAGGTTTTGTCACATTTGTCAAGTCAAGTCACCTTTATCTATATAGCGCCTTATATAACACAGATTGTTTCAAAGCAGCTTTACAGTTTAGCTAAGGTCAGTTCATTGTTAAATCAGTTCAGTTTATCATTTATCATAGTAGTTCAGTTTATAAAAAAAAAAAAACAAGAGTCATTGTTTAGCTTTTGTAACAGTCATATAAAAAAAAAAATACAAACAAAATTTAAAAAACAAGAAAAAATACAAAAACACAATTCATAACACACATAGAAAAAAAACTTGCCAACAAACATAGAATAAAAACAGAAACACAACAATATCAAATACAGAAGATGACATACAGCCAAGTATGGTGACCCATAAGTGATGACATACAGCCAAGTATGGTGACCCATACTCAAATTTTAATCCAAAGTGCACTACACACCGGCACACACCCAGAGCAGTACCACTGTATCGGGGACAGTTGGGGGGTTCGGAGCCTTGCTCAAGGGGACCTCGTGGTATTGCCGGCCCGAACTCGAACCCACAACCTTAGGGTTATTAGTCAACTCTCAACCACTAGGCACGACTTCCCCTTTAAAGTTGTTCCGATCACAACATCAGAAATGTGTGCCTTGTTGTTAGGAGATGTGTGACAAATGAAAACAACATGAGTTCTAAAATTGGCTCAAAATATCAAACATGTTGATAGTCTATGACTGGAGGAATCATAGTCTGAAGCTAAAAAATTGGAGTCTGTGACCATCATACACTACACAAATTTCTATGAAATCTGTCAACTCTAATCTGCAAACTGGCTCTGAGTTTCAGCAACTAGTGTCAACTTCTCCAGACAGTAAATAATTGGAAAATCATGGCAAAAGTTGTGTAGTGTATTGTAGAATCAGTTCAATAGTATTGCTGAATACCACAAGCTACTAGTTTAAAAGGAATAATTCACTCAAACAAAATACCACACAAACATGAACAATATTAATTAAAAATAACACAAGCTAAAAATAAAAAACCAACAATTCACTCAAACATGAACCGAGTTTAACTGCTTCATGATCCATTCACTTTTCTTGAGTTCAATTCACTCCCTCAGTTCAGAGGCAAAAGATCACTGAGAAAAAACCTCATATCAGGTTCCTAACAAAAATGAATAACATTTCATCTTAAACACACAAAAAATATATCACAAAAGTTATAAAAACTATAACAAAAATTTTCTACAAGTATGATACTTATTAAATATATTAATAACAATAATTTTAAAAGAACAAAAATTGCTTGTAATCACAAAAAGAAAGAAAGACTACAGAAACATGAAGGACACCGTTTCACCAGATTTCTGACCAGACTTTTTACAACCACAAACTTATGTGAACTCATGCACTCTAAAGCTTGTGAAACATTGGTCACTATCTAGTCATAGTTTATCATTTCTATAGCTTTGTCCTGATTGGCTCAGAGCCTTCTGCAGAGTTTTCATTAATTTTCCTTATCAAAACGGTGGCTTTTGGGAACCTCATAGAGCAATGACAAACTGTGTGCACAGCTGACTTCAGTAAATAAAACAGCCCCATTTTTCTGCCAACTGTCTCTGACAGCTTGAATTTATGACGACCAAAATAGCACTATAATGCAAGTGTCTACTTCCTGCAACAAGGCTCTCTCCTCCTTTCTATATGTTCTTTCCCTTTTCTTCAGTGCTTCACACATCTGTGACTCTCATTCTCTTGCTTTTATCAATCATCTCAGAGCACCACATACAAAAGGATGCAATAAATCAACTTGTATGGAGAGCATTTATGTGCAATAGACTCTGAATTCTCTAATGGAGCCATCCTGCCAGACACACACGTACACACTCCAGACCCTCTCAGTGATGGTGGCCCAGCTTGTCAATGAGCCTGTAAGTGTTAAACGGTCATCTGGAGTCAGCAGCAGTGTGGGTGCTGCACCACTAGGGAATGATAAAAAGTTGAAAATGGACGTCAGTGCCAGATGAAAAATGTAAAAGACAGATACAACCTCATAAGAACTTATATATACTAGTGGTTTTTCCATGCACTCCAGATTAGAGTAGGGTTTGACGGGAACATTTTCTACACCTGAAAGTGTTCTTTTTTTTATGAAGGTGCTTACTGCAGCGCTGCTTAATATACAGCATCACAACAAAATAAGTTATACTCTAACTGTGAGTTTGGAGTTTGAATTAAATGTGATCAGATCATCTATTTTTGTTCATCTTTCTTTTACATAGTCACTGATGGCTAAACTCAGAAGCAAAACATACATAGAGTGTATTTTTGATTCACAATCAAATGGCTCTTATGAGCTGGATCTTTAAATGATTCACTCAGAAAGACTCACAAACACAGAGATCACCTGTTTAAATCAGTCTGACAAATTCTTCACTGACTGTCAGAGCGGCTAAAGAATCAACATGTGACACACTAACTGAACGGTAATCCTTAACTACTCGGCAAAATGAATCAGTTTCATGTACTTAAGGTTCATGAACTTTGAAACATGGTCTTGAGCTCCTGTAGCTTATAGTGCTTCAATCTAAGCATCAATCCCCAGGGAACGTATGAACTGATTCATACGTTAATATTAAACATGAACTGGTTTAATTATTCAAAATAATAAAAGTAAATTTACTTATACATGTTTGTGTGTGGGGAGAGGAAAAAACACTCTTTGTTACGTTTATAAAGAATTCTGGCAACAAAGCGAGAAGTAATTTACTTTTTGTAAGTAACAAATGGAACCAAGAAATTGATTCAGAATAAGTTTTCCATAATGCTTTAATGCTTTTGTTTTTTTCCAAGTACACAGGGAGTTAAGATGTTCAGTCTCTGGAAAGGGATTAGATGTTATCCTTTTGTTTCATTAAAACATAGTTCAAGACACACAGAGTAGCTGGATTGAACAGATAGGCTAAAACTGATCTTTAGAAATGTCTACAGGACATATAACTTTTGATCTGTGATTTGTTTTTGTTTACTGTGTAGGGCAAGGAAAGCTGACCTAGAGCAGTGGTTCTCAATTCCAATCCTTGTGTACCTCTGCATATTTTGCATGTCTCTCTTTTTTAACACCCCTGATTCAGATAACCAGCTCATTAGAAGACAGTGCCATGCATGAACTGAGTTCAAATTGACAGGGTCCCTGAACAGTGTTCTTTGCTCCCTATACTCCCTGAGTACAGGAAATATGTTGAAGTTTACTTCACTACGGAACATTCATTCATGGATTTGCACTACACCACTGCCTGCAGCATCTTTACAGATAGATGAAAGTTACTAGAGAAGTGTGAAGTGTGACATAATATACCTCTGTAAATAAATAGAATTTAAATTCACGTCTCACACACTTTAATGCCCTTTGAATGGAACATATACGCTTCGATACCATTTGAACTAGAATCATGGCGGAACATCCTGTGAAGTTCACTTCGCAGGGTACTTACGGTCAAATAGAGCAAACGTCTGAAGTGATAAGAGATTCATACAAAATGTGCAGAGTGGGGGGTCGTGAGGACTGGAATTGAAAACCACTAACCTAGAGGATGTACAAGTTACAGACACATTAAACTTAAGTGCTCACATGGATGATGCAGGTTTGAATCTAGCTTGTTTCTCAACTATTTCTGTCACTAATGGTACATGAAAAAAAAAAAAACTTTTGTTGTGTTGCAATTTTTTTTTCCCTTTCACTATATAAAGAAACATTTATTGTAGATGGAATCTTGTCGTGCAGCATTCCATTATGCCTGAGATCTTTGTCTTTCTAGGTAATTGGAGTACAAAGGGATAGGAGAGGAAAAGAAAGAGCAAGGGATGTGGTAAGAACAGAAACTGAGGAGGGAGATGGAAGAATAGATAAGGGTAGAAAGAGAAACAGAGAGAAGTGGAAAGAAAACAGGAATGCATGGTCTGCGTGTTTTAGCGTTTGTGTGTATTTGTGTGCATTATTACTTTGGGAAACCAGAAATGATGGAGGTTGTTTGTTTACACACAAATATTAAGCTGCACAACTGTTTTTAACCTTAATAGAACGTTAACCTTAAAATAAATATTTCTTAAGTATTTTATCTCATTTAATTATCATATAATTTATGACTGCAGTCATACCACCCATCACTACAAATATAATAAATAATGAAACTTCCTCAGTCTCTGCTCTTACTCTTTTTCAGAAGGTGGGCTGCACCACAACACAGTGTTATTTTAAAAAAGCCAGCAACTCCAGACCTCCAAACACCAGGCCACATAAAATCATGTGGCTCCATCACTTGAATAGGACTTGACTCTGTGTCAGTGTATTAATGTGTCTATGAGTGAATGTGGGGGCCACTGATGTGTTTCACGCCAGTCACTGTTTTAAACATTACCAGGGTATGTGCCATCCACCCTCAGACTGGAAGAAACTAAACACTCACATCAATCATGGCTCTAGCAAAGTGTCTGCCATCTTTTTTATGTTGTCTGAGAGGAAGTGGCAAAAAATCTCAGAGAGTGCTGGCCTTGGTTTCAAACCCAGCTCTGGTTTACCTGCCTGTCAGGATTTTTGTCTCCAAGTGGACAAGATAGAGATTAGACCTCTTATGGTTGCACTAAATACTTTTTCCCAGTAAAAAATCTTCACACCTAAATAAATGAATAGTATTTTGACAAATATGTTTAAAATGATGTACCCTTGACTGAGATGAAGACTTCAGTCTAATCCATGGTCTAAATGAGAAACAAAATGTTTTATTCTACACTTTTATTCGGATCACCAAAAAGGACAAAAATGTGCACCACACAACTTGTGTACTATTTATAAGTGTTTTTAAGTCACACATTAGCGTTCTGTGAGGAATAGACCACAATTTAAGTCTATTACACATCATTATTTGCTGAAAATCATTCCTTCCTTTCTCATACTACACTGTGTTTGACTGCAAAAAGTATGTGGAAGTGTAGAATATTTCTATTTGTGTTAGAAGGGAAAATCAAAGTCATGCAGGTTTTAAATGACACGAAGGTGAGTACTGTAAATAATGACAATTTTTATTTTTGTATTAACTCTTTAACAAAAAGCAATGACAACACCTCACTTGTCAGGTTTAAGTTAGGTTTCTATTAGTGATAATTCATTGAATACTGTCAATTCTGAGTCTGTTTTTAAATTGTGGAATGAAAATAACAGAAACTAAGAAGGGAAAATACGTACCCACACAGCCCTGCCCATCCTGGGAGTCCTTGAATCCTGGGTTGCACTGGCAGCTGAAGGAGCCTATTGTATTCTGACAAACACCGTGACTTCCACAGGTATTCTCATTCAGAGAACACTCATCCACATCTAAAACCAGAGAGGGAGAGACAATAATACAGAAAGCGGGAGATGTTAGAGCTCTTTGTGTGCTTATCTGGGCAGAGATGAATGGATGAAAGAAAAAACACAACAGTAGAGATAAAATAAAAATCACATACACTACTATTTAAAAGGTATTTTTAACATTCTTGAAAGAAGAATGCTCATCAAGGCTGAATTTATTTGATCAAAAATACAGTAAAAACCGTAATATTGTGAAATATTACTAAATATAAAATATCTGTTTTCTATTTTAATATATTTTATTATGGAATTTATTTCTGTGATGGCAAAGCTGAATTTTCAGCAGCCACTGCACCAGTCTTCAGTGTCACATGAGCCTTCAGAAATCATTCTAATATGCTGATTTGCTGCTCAAGAAACATTTTTCATCATCAATGCTGAAAACAGTTGTGCTACTTTTGTGGAAACCATGATACAGCCCCCCCCCACCCAGGCTTTCTTTGATGAATAGAAAGTTCAACAGAACTGCATTTATTTGATATAGAAATCCTTTGTTACCTTACAATGTCTTTACTGTCACTTTTGAGCAATTAAATGCATTCCTTCTGATTCAAAGTATTATTTTCAACAACAACTAAAAAAAAACCTTTCTGATCCCAAATTTGTCAAACAGTTGTGTATATGAACAAAAACAGTACCTGATTAAAGATATGTAGATGAAATGAGTATGAGTATGTCTGATGGGAAACATAATTGCAGTCTGCAGTGTTAATTAGCAAATGTTTAAGCAGAACATGGAGATGTGCAGTACAACAATGTGAGCTGGGTGGAGTTAAGGTGGGGACATCCCGGCTCAAGCTGGTGCCCGTGGGCACTCACGGATGCAGACGCTGTGGTTGCCTCGGTAAAGGCCAGGTGGACAGGGCACCTCACATCGGTAAGAGCCGTATTTGTGACAGGCCCAAACCCCACAAATAGACTTCCCCAAGTCAGCACACTCATCAATATCTGACAGACGACACAACCAACCGATCAGCACACTAATAAACCAATAAACAAAGAGCTTCTGGGTGGAGGGTGATGGAAAAAGAAAATTGTTTTGGATTCTAGGTTTTTACCCTGGCACGTCTGATTGGTTGGCTCCAGACGGTAGCCTACTTCACATTGGCAGATATATGAGCCCTCTTTGTTTGAACAGGTACCATTTACACATCTGCTGCCATCCACACATTCATCTACATCTGAAAAAGCCCATGCACACACAGGTTTTGAGTAGGTCATTTTATGTAATATATTTTCTTTGTCTAGACATTCAGCTCAAATGCTTCCTTCTCCCCATTTTACTGCTGGACGGGGCATTTAAAACAACTCTGGCACCTCACTGGGCCCCATGAGCACATACACACATCCCACCAGAGGAAAAATAACATTGGCTCATATGTAAAACCCATTAGACACACAATCCCTTTCTTTCTTTCACTCTCTCTCGTGCTGCCAAAGACTGGGGCTTCAGTAAAGCAACAGATTAATTTTGCCTAAACATCAGATAAATATCAACAAAGCACTGCTGAGAATCAGGACAAACCACAGCAGGATGCGTCGATGAGAGAATATGTGTGTACGTACCCTCACAGCCTGGTGAATCCCTGGTAGACACAAAGCCGGCATCACATTCACACAGGAACGAACCCTCTGTGTCAAACACTTTCCATTGGGGACGCACAGCTGTGTCTCATCCTCACACTCATCAACATCTACAAGATTCGAGGGATGAAATCAGTTAAATCAGTAACAGTATTCCAAGCAGTGTGCTGCCTGCTGTAAAAACCTGATTCAACCAGTCTAAGTTGGTTTTCTGGTCTTAGTTGGTTTAAGATGATCACCCAGAATCACCCAGCCAAGCTGGTCCAGCTAGACTCCTAGCAGGTTGGACTTTAGCTGGACGGCCAGCTGGTTTCCTGTCCTTATCAGCTGAAAAGTCCCCAAAAAACATCCTAAAACCAATCAACAAAGAAGCTAAACACTGGGTTTCTTTCAGCAGGATTCTGAAAGAATCCAGGTGCTTTAAGAACACAGAAAATTCACAAAAAGCACATTATACATACTGTAGAAACTGTTAGAGTTGTATGATAGTATGCTATTCCAGAACACAGCCTCTGTATGTATGTGTTTGTGAGATGAATTGTCTCACCGTGGCAGCTGGTGCCATTAACTTGTCTATATCCCTGTGGGCAGTGGCACTGGTAAGATCCCAAGATATTGATGCACTGTCCCACACTATCACAGGTCTGAGGTAACTCCAAACACTCGTCCACATCTGTAAACATCAGAATATTTCAACATTGCACACAGAATCAATCCCAGACGCCTTTAATATGATTACACGATTACATATCACACACACATGCACTCTCGTACCGTTACATTGGTCTCCTGTGGACGACAATATAAAGCCGGGCTCACAATTGCAGATAAACGACCCCTCTGTATTCTGACAGTGACCTTGGATGCACACGCTGTCATCCTGGCATTCGTCAATGTCTGACACACACACAAAAATTGCAGTTTGCTCACTTGCATTTTATGATTTTAACCTGATTGTTTAACAATCACATTGATAACTCACGCCAAAGGCCATGCTTTGTAAAAGGCTGAGTGGTTTACTAACAAAATTAAACTAATAGTAAAAACAAAACAAAAAAAGCATTAAACAAAACCAAAACAAAACACAAAAGAAAAAAAATATACAAGACAAGACAAAACGAAACAAAAAAAATAAAAAAAAAAATTACTTAAAAGTTGGAGAGGCTTATCTGTCATTTGTTAGACAGGATAGAGACAAAAAAAAATCTTTGAAAAATACTAAAAGCTGCTGAACTGTGAATGGAGAGTACCTATGCAGGCCTTGCCATCAAGAGTGAGCGAGAACCCATCATCACACTTGCAAATGAAATAGCCCTCCCGATTGGAGCACTGACCATGAGCGCATACTTTTTCATCCAAACACTCATTTATATCTGCACAGAGAAGGTCACGCACACAGTACGTCTGAAGATGGGTCACATTTATAAAGGCCCCCTAATTTTTCTAAAAAGTAGCTGTGCTAAACACATATCATTGTATAAAAACAAAAAAAAAGGCTTCTTACCAACACATTGCCCATTTCTCCCTTCAAACCCATCCGGACAAGGAGAACACATGAAAGAGCCCAGAGTGTTATAGCAGAGACCAGACGGACACACTCTCCCATCCTGACATTCATCGATATCTACATAGACGCAAGCAGAAATGAACAGACTGATTCAAAATCAAATATGAATTCATGATATCCATGCAGCCAGTGGTCAGTCTACTTGTGCCAACTGTGAAGGTTTGATAGGAGGGTCTGTTGTTATGGATAGGTGTTATTGGTGCCCTACTGTGAGGAGAACAGGAAACAATCGATTTAGGTGCAGGAAAGCTCATTTTGTTCTCCATCTCTCTGCTACACCTTTATTAATGAAGTTACACAAAGAAAAGCATCTTAACTCTGAAATGTGAGATATATGATGGCAACATGCCTTTTTTCTTCTACATGTTCAACCATCCATTCACCTTAATTACTGCTTCCAACGGCTGCCAAAGACACTTCATCTCTACACTGAATGGATGTTTTACATTAAAGCAGTTAGTGTGAAAACACATCACCTAATCACAACCACAACAGATTTTTAAAGAGCTTTACATTAAAGCAGACAGCTGTATTTACAAGGACACATTTTCAACACTTAAAACAATGTTTTACAATGTTCTTTGACTTAAAAGGTCACATATTGAGGTTTAAGCTCCCATAACAAATTTCCAACCTATCTAGAACTAGAATACAATAACCACAAATTTACAAAGAAGCCTGGAGGCTGTGGTTTAGCGGTGTTATGGGCAGACTGAGGTGCTCAAATGAGAGATGTAAATGTGAATCTGGCTTGTGATTGCATTTTTGCTTATAAAAAGTTGTCTTTACTAAAAAGTAAAGAAAATGTCATTATCATGCATAATCAAAGAGTAAAATCAATCTCCTAGATCAAAAAAGAAATCATTTCTGTCTCATAGACTGGGCTTGAGCAAACAAACAACTGCATTAAAGAGCTGTCGCTCCCCATTCCATAGCAGTTTAACAAATTCCCAATTGCGGCATTAAGGTGGGACACATTCCTAAATGTGTAACTGCTATGAAACTAAAAGAAACCAGTCAACCAGAGAAACCAATGTGCTGGCCGTATCAGTTTAAATGGATGTAATGAGTAACTCGGGGCAGAAGTTTCCGGTTATCTTGTAAACTGGATTTCCTAATATGAGAAGACGTGTTTTTCAAGTACCGTGATCATTTCCTCATCTGCAGCAGTGATGAGGTATTTGGGTGACTTGGTTGAGGGTACGATAATACCTCTCTTCTTCCTCCACAAACCTCAAAGTGTGTCACTGGGAGGTGGTTTCTACCTCGTCTGCAAACCCTGAAAACCAGCTAATGACACACACAGGATGTGTTTGGAGTTGAGAAAGAGACAGAGCTGTGCTTGTATTTAGATGACCACATTGCGGTTCAAGACCAAAAGCAGACTTCATATGAGTGCTGATCTGTCTGGATCAAAATAAAAGCCAAGAAAGTGGAGGAGAGGACTGGTAATGGCTCACGAGGAAAAATACAATCATTCAAATGTCCAAACAGGCCATGTTTCTTCTTTTCTAACATGTCCACAAAATAATTAATTGATAATAAAAGATTCTTAAAAGAAAGAGCTGAAGAAATTAAATAGTAAATCTATGTACCAGTCAAACATTGTGAACCCTACTCTGTTAGTTTGTGCATATGGGTGTGTTTATATGGGACAGTCTTGTAATTACCAGAGCAGCTGTCGCTCTTCTCGTTAGGCATGAAGCCAGGCTCACACGCACACAGGAATCCACCTGGAGTGTTCTGACAGTGACCATTAGCACACAGACTTGGGCTCTCTGCACACTCGTCGACATCTGTCAAAAATAATCATCAGGTTATCAATGGATCTGTCTTTGCAGGACGTAGAAGACACAAATTCCAATTTTAATCCAGTGTTTTCATAGCATATAATCTACTGAGATGCCATCGTCTGGATTTAGAAGCATAGAAGTCTTATAGAGTAAGGCATAGATTAAAAATGGTCTAAAAAAATGAAGTGAAAATGAGTAAAATTATATATAAATGGTCATTTTTTTTTCAAATTATTATTTTATTTCTACATAGAAACAATCACTGTAATCACTAAATGTTTGGTTATTTTGATTTTTAGATCCTTAGATGTTATGATGACTAATATGATGTTTTCTTAAATGGAAATTTCACCCAAAATTGATAATTCTGCATTCTTTGGTGGAACACAGAATAAGATTTTGTTTTGGCGTTCACTGTGTGGACATAAACATTTTCAAAATACCTTTTTGTGTTCCTCAGAAGACAGAAAGTTTGAAAGTAATACATGTTTGGAACTAAATAGTGCTTTTCACACTTGAAATTGTTAACCCTGTGGCATTCTAAAACCCATTCTGAGCGCATAAATGGCATTCATTAACAGACCCACTTCCTGGGTTAACGTTCCACATATGTTTCTGATTGGCTGTAACCTGTTTACATGTTTTTACAAGCGTCCACGCAACAACAAGGCTTTTCTGACCAAAACTGTAAGGATCGTCTCCGTTTCACACTTTCTGTCTTTTGACAAACTTTTCTCTCACCGCAGCTGTTTTTCCTGGTTTCCTGTTACCGTGACATGAGCCTTGCAGGGCTGTCTGTTGTCATAACCCCGGGTAAAAAGCAGTGCTAACAATGCTTTCAAATTACAGGTGTGAAAGGTTTTTTTTTTTTTACCGGGTTTAAAAGTGTTATTTAGAATGATGATAACCCGGGGTTAATTGCAGTGTGAAAAGCTCTAATGTGGGTTTTCATTTTAGGGTGAACTATCCCTTTAAGAGGTTCACACAAACTCTGCCCATTTAGTCAATGACTAACTATATCAAATGGATGTATGATGGATTTATGGATGCATTACATAAGCAAAAGATACACTGTACTGAATGAAAGAGTGAGCCAGTTCTTAGTAATGGTAATGGATTTAGAGATTTACAGTATTAGTAGTTTAACCTTTGAACTCTCACCTACACACGTGATGCCCTCACTGTCTATTCTATAGCCGTCATCACAGATGCACTTGTAGCTGTCAACAGTGTTATAACAGATTCCTGCAGCACAGATATCAGGTCTCACTTGACACTCATCAATCTCTATGAAGAGAAGGAAAAAAATAAAATAAAGGACAAGGTCATTTTTTGCATTTTCACAGTGTAGGCAATGCATTAAATAAAAATCAGAGACTAATAAACGAAGGGCTACATGTACTTTTAAATCAACAAACAAGTCATGCATTCCATCACTTACTGGAAACAGACATTTATTAGCTTTGGTATGATTTTTTCTTTCTTTGAGGGTAGGAAAGAATGGCTTTTGGGGAATGGTGAATTGCATAAGTTAGCTTATTAATCCTGTGTCAACAGTTAAGCAGAAAAGATCCTGGTAGACTTGGTATTAATAAACAAACAAATAAATAAATGTTAGGGTTTGTGATAGGTAACTGCTTGGAAACAAAGAACCCAAATATCTTTGCAACTTCCTAATTAATCCCTTACTTGTTGTGGCCTGTTCTGACAACTTTCCGGAAATAAAAATAAAGTACAAAGAGTGCAAAAGTTCGGATTAAGTTTCAATGAGCAGTCTGTTCAGTTTATTAATTGCCTGTGTGCTACATATTTTAAAAGAAAGTATTTAGAGACTCCTTCTTTAAACATGATCTTGAAATATGCCCATAGGAAAACAAGTGGAGAGAGCAGTATATATATATATATATGGATGGAGAGAGAGGTTTCTAGCATTTAAATAATTGATTTTAGCTTTTGGTGTATCAATATTAAATTATTTATACAAAATAGTAATTTTCTGGCCAGACCATTTGCATAATTATAGACTTATCAGTAATATTGTACATCCCAAATATACATTTCATGGATGGGTTGATGGATGGATGGACTCACCTGCCAGCTGTGTTGGGGAGATGTTCTGACTTTCTATGGAGGGCAGAATTTCCACTGGAGCAGGTGGTGACACCTTCTCCACCACCTCTGGAGAGTGACAGGGAATGGGGCAACATGGGAAGAGAAAGAAAAGAGATTTAGAACTTTCCACAATCTGCTAAGAAGTCCTTCTACATGCCATGGACCAGATTATTTACAAAACAAATAATGAACATTTGCACGATCTCTCTCAATATGACAAACAAAAACTGAATATATCGAATATCTGGCATCACAGTGGCAGATAACAGACCAACCCATCGTTGTCACCATCTGGATGTGTTAGTTAGGCCACTTATACACATCTGAAATGAATTGTTTTATCCCAATTTAAACAGCATCAGTACAGTCACAAAGACTTCTTCAGAAATCATATGCATAAACCAGTGGGTCAACTATAACAGCAAAAGAGGTGAGGAAGTGTTTATGGGGATATGCAAGTACAAGTGGGATTGAGACCTGGGAGGGCAGGCTCCATCCTGATTGTAGACACCCCGGGTGACAGCTGGGCCTGTCCGGGCTGTACTACTGACCTATCAACACTCATGTGGGTATAAAGCTCCTTCAAACAGATAAGAAACAAATGACACACAGTAATCGACTGATCCAAAAGAGATGAAGCAAATTTATTGGCAACTAAAGCAAAGGAATAAGCAATTCAGTCTGCTTCTGCTCTGACAGCATGGTGCATTAAAGTGGGCAGAGCTGTAAATATTTTGGGCCCTGTCCCAAATGGCACATTTGATGTATACTTGCAGTCATGCAATGTCTGTGAAGTCCACAATACTCTGTAACTTTAGGTTTCAGAAGCAAGTTGGCACTGATGCAGAACATTATCTGAAAGTCTATGCAGAATTACATCAACAAAGTGTGTTGGGTCGCAAGGGCTAAAGGTGGCATTTGGGACAGAGTCTTTAAAGTTGAGTGAAAAAAAGCGAGATGCAACCTCTCCATACACATACCACACAACACATTCCCACTCAACGCTCTCTCACACACACACACACATACTACACAACACATGCCCACTTAAAATTAAGTTCTGGGAAGAGAGAGTTAAACCATAAAAATATAAATAATTGTGGAACAAAATGGGATTTCCTCAGATTTGCCACACTGGCTGAATCCTTCAGAGAACCTCTTTTGAAGGCCCCTCAAGTAACCTTTTTAAGGTGAATCAGAACCTCAAGGGATTACTGGAGGAACTAGAGGAGATCTTGAAGAAACTTATGGGTTCCACTTTGAACACTTATCAGAGAACTGAAAGGGTGCATAGAGGTTCTTCATAGGGTACCTTCAGTGTGACAGTCTGAGAAACTAAGTATTTTTACGATAAGCTGTTGAAGGGTGAAATCAAATCCATTTTGTTCCACACAGAGACCAGCAACACTAAAATAAGCCTCCTTGACTCACCCGAAAGCCATGTTTTCCTAAACTGAGCTATTAAAGCATCTCAAAGACCTGATCACATAGAAAGATCTTCCCTTATTACATCATTCGAGAGTGCTCTTGAAACAACAGTGTCTTTTAATCTCTATCTTTCATAAACTGAAGAGACATTTAGGTTCAAACCAACTAAACACTGCATGCCTAGACCAATCTTGAAGAGTAATAAAAGTTTATACCGTTTTAGACAACCAAATCATGAATATTAAATTTTAAATCTTCAAAACTGCAACTTAAAACTGCACTTTTCTAAATGTTAATTTTGCCTAATTAAAAACACACACACAAAGCAAAGGACACACACTGACACATACACACATCTGTAGGAGCAGAATGCAGAGCGCACAGAGTGGTCATGCAGCAGTGATGACATGATGATGTCATGCTTTGAATGTCAAGTTTTGCTGCTATTTTGCAGTGCTGCATTGGCGTGTGTGTGAAAGCATCAGCATCAGCTGTGCAGCACATTTAGCAGATCTTTACTGCTGAATCAAACCCAACCTACCTGCCGGGGAACTGTGAGCACTGCAGCAATCCATTATTTCATATAAAAACACAAAAATAAATTGTCACACAAAGCTATGAAACAAATAATCATACATTTGCAAATTCAGTAAAATAGTGCTGCCAGCTATGCATCTGAATTCACCCAAAAATACAAATAATAATAATAATAATAATAATAAATATTATATATATATATATATATATATATATATATATATATATATATATATATATATATATAAAGAAAAGAAAAGAAAAATGGACTGTCCACATACTTTTAGTCACATAGTGTATAAAAGGGTGAACTTCAGTGGACCATTTTTAGTTCCAGAGCAACTTTGAAACACGGTCTCCCAGCAACAGGACAAAACTTGATAAAGCCTAAGGACAAATACTTTCTCTCTGAACCTGGCCCACCTCCACCACACTGTTCAGCTGTGCAATGCTTTTATGGGCTGCTTTTGCAGAGAGGCTATAAAAATCTGTGCAGTTCATTTTGTAGGAGAGTAGTGAAAGGAGAAAATATGATGCGATGCACTGATCTTCTGGAATCCTTCATCAGCTTTGACATTGGTTTTGCAAGGTGGAAGCAATGCTAATGACTCTCTGCCTTGGCTACATTGGCTACATTTTGGATCTCAGTCTTCTCCGGACCAGTGCCAAGTCTCATTCCATTGCATGGTGCCAAGTGTGCATGTGATGACATTTAAAAGAGAAGAAAAGAAGGACAGGGAAGAGGGTGAAAGAGTTCTTGCTGGTGTAGCTATTGTGTGTATGTGTCTCTCCTTCATAAAATGCATCCAGGCAGACTACCATGCAAATAAACATTGCATTACATACTCAAATCTGGAAGGTTTCCTTAACACATGTTTGTTATATTCAACATGAGACAAATAAAACAAACAAACAAACAAACAAACAATGTCTGCATATTCACAGACATATTTCAGAGCAGCTTAATGTCATTCATAGTTTCTGTCCCGTGTGGCTAATAACTCATAAGACTCACCAGGTAGCTGCCTCTCTGTGATGCTGAGAGCTTCCACAGGCTGCTGCAGGGTGGGGAAGGGCAAGGGAGGATCCACAGGCACTTGGTGTCTGATGGTGGGCTTGCTCTGCCCGTGACCGTCTGTCTGGCTGTGTCCATTAGGAGGTTTGGGCTTGTAAATGAACGGTGTGGTTACGTGGTAACCCATTCCTCCAGGACAAATGTCTTTAAACGCAGCTATGAGAGAAAGAGAAAATGCTCAACAACACGTTCACACACACACACAAATCTATCTATCTATCTATCTATCTATCTATCTATCCGTCTAAACTATCTGACTGTTTGTTTCCATCCATCTGTCCATTTATCTGATTGTCTGTTTTAATGTCATTGATTAAAAATGTCATTAATTTAAATGAACAATGACAGTAATTCTTCTTCAAACAAAGCAACCCTAACAAATCACAAACAAATGTACAAAAAAGGCAAAAACCAACAAATTTCGCAGGCCTCACAGGAAGGCCAATACACAGGTAAGAAATGTATATATATATAAAAAAAAAAAAAATCTACAGCAGAACTAACAAAAAACGAGTGATGGCATGTAAAAGCATCTACATAGCAGAGCTGTAAAACACACATGCAAACCACACTGAAGTGGAGGACAGAGAGGGAATGATACCAGTAGAACAGGTGGTGCCGACAGGGGGTGTGTCTCGGGTAGCTTACCTGTTCCAGGTAGGGGGCAGTGGTCACAATGAGGACCCCAGGCCTTCCCCACACTACAACAGCATAACTGTTTACTCAGCTGAGTGGACACAGGGTGCAAGCACTGCTTCCCCGAACTGACCAATCGGAAGCAAGCACCCTTCTCCTCACGAAGAGCAGGTGTTTCGGCTGGTTACCGTGGCGATAGAAGGAGGGAGGGAGGGGAGCAGTGTGCATGGTGTATGACGCAAACATGGAAGAGAGAGAAAGAAAAAACAGAAGAGAAAAGAGATTCCCTTCACCTCGTGTTCCATCTATGCATGACTACAATGCCATAACAAAAGAACAACTGCCTCTATAACCACATTAAAACAGAGAGCGTGTATGAAAAAAGTGATTTTGTTTTAGACGCAAGATAGACAAGAACACGGGACAAGAATACATCTATCAAAGTGCAAAGAGGTCAGTTAAGCAGAAAGCATGTGAGAAAGGTTATATATAAGGGTTAATGCATCAGGAAGCACTTGTTATCAGACATCATAAGTACATATATGAAAAAAAAAAAAAAGACTGTATCAGAAGTTTTACTTAAAAGAAAGATTTCTGAAGAATGTAACACTTTGGACTGGAGTAATGGCTGCTGAAAAATTAGCTTTGCCATCATAGAAATAAATTACATTTAAGATATATTAAAAGTTATTCAAAATAGTAAATTATACGATATTTCTGTTTCACCATACTTCTGATCAAATAAAGTAATTGCAGCCTTGATGAGCATATACATTTTAAAAGATTTGAACGGTAATGTACAGATACAGTATGTCTTTCTATATAGGATATGTATATGTTTTTATATGTTTAATTATTAGTGAATGAGAATGAAAATTATTAGTGAATGTTACATCATTAAAATACAGTAATGCACCCACTTTTTTTACATTTCGTGTCATCTAACATAAAATAAACCCATGCCCTCAGGTAAATGTGTTGATATATAAAAGAATTGTCGATGTGTGTATTGCTTTCTCGCATATTAATTTTTCCCTTTAATAAGTGAAAAATGAGTTAAGATGTACAATTCTGAGTTTAGATGTACAACTGAACATATTCATATTGCAGATAACAGCAGATTTGTGTTGACCGACCTTATACTGTCAGCCAAAACACATTGTATACATGAGCAAAAAACCAAAGGCTAAAAGGAGGATTAAAAGAACTCTCTGATCTTCTCTGAACAAAAAGACATAACGGTGTGTTCCAGAGGTGTAATACGGCAAGCACTAGCTGCCAGGAGAAGGATCAGCCTCTATATTTATCACAATAACACAGACAGCACACTTGGGTTACCTCATTAAATAACAGAGAAAGCTTGAGCATATTTGTGCCCCATTGACCAATTTCACTGATGATGCCAGCACATTTCACCCTCACTGTTATATGTTCATGCCTGAACAGCACAGAACCCATTGGTCATGTGACAGCCACAGTTAATGTTAGAAGCCATGTTATATCATGCTGCTAGTTTGACTAATCAGCAAGTCTTACTGCTACAAGCTGAAGTGATTAGCTGCACTGAATCCATTTACATTTGTAGATTTCTTTGAGTAGGTAAACATGGAGACAGCAGGGACATGCCAAAGACATCAGCCAGCAAGTTAAGCTGGAGAGGAGAGGAGAGGAGAGGAGAGGAGAGGAGAGGAGGAGGAGAGGAGAGGAGAGAGAGGAGAGGAGAGAGAGAGAAGAGAGAGAAGAGAAGAGAAGAGACGAGAGGAGAGGAGGAGAGGAGACGAGAGGAGAGAGAGAAGAGAGAGAGGAGAGAGAGAGAGAGGAGAGGAGAGGAAGAGGAAGAGAAGAGAAGAAGAGAGAGAAGGAGAGAAGAGAGAGAAGAGAAGAGAAGAGAGAGAAGAGAAGAGAAGAGAAGAGAAGAGAAGAGAAGAGAAGAGAAGAGAAGAGAAGAGAAGAGAAGAGAAGAGAAGAGAAGAGAAGAGACTTACGGAAGCAGGTGGTCAGGGTGGGGTCAGGCACAAAGCCTGGGTTGCAGATACACCTGTAGCTGCCCATGGTGTTTATGCAGTTTCCATTGGGACAAACTCCTTGAATATGGCACTCATCAATATCTGAGGGTGATAACAGACATTAGGAACTTTCATATTTTTTAAAACTGCATTGACCTTCATTATAGACAAAAAACAATGAAGCATTTCTTAATCTTGTTTTGTGTTCCACGGAAGAAATACTGTCATACAGGGTTGGACAACACAAGGTAAGTAAATGATGACAGTGTTACATGGATTGTACAAGAAAAATAGGCTTTAGATTCACGCACATTGCATATTTTCTTCTTGTTTTCCAGTATCAAAATCTAAAAATCCTTAAAATACTCTAAAGATGAAATTACTACAAGAAAAACAGTTAAAATAAGAAATGAAGCCTTTGTATTTCATGTTGAATTAAATTTATTTTTCTAACCAAACAGTTTTTTTTTTCTTGTTTTAAAGTGTAAATCTAAGAAAAGAAAAAAAAAAAACTAAATTTTATTAGATTAATGCTTAAAAGAAGAAAAACATATTTGCTAATGGGGCTGGAAAAATAAACCTAATTTCCAGATTCTCTGAAAACAAGTTCTAATATATTATGCACTTTTGCCTCAAGTAAGTATTTATTTTTTTAAAACAAGACAAAAAACGCTAATAAATGAAATTACTGTTTTTACAGACATATGAGCATGCACAGACACAAAGCATGCATTTGATTTATTTTCACAGCTTTATTTGTGCTAATGTAAACCCGTGATCCACCATCTCTCAGTCAGAAAAGGAACACACGCACACAGCAGAGCACACTAATACCCTTCTAAGAGGCCACTGAGTGTGAGTCAAGGGCGTGGGCAGTCATCATTCTCAGTCACTTAGATTGGGACACAGATCCAACACATTTCCTAATGCAATGCTAATGTGTTCATGATGACAGTGGTGCTCATGGAGAGAGGGCATACACTCAATCCCTCAAGCATCCAAACATCTGCACCAGAACACAGACTGGCCCAAAGGAGCTGTCACTCAAAGCCATGACATCATTGTGTCCCCATTACACAAGAAAACTCAATTTTTCTATACAAAATACACATAATGCCCTGCAAATCTGCATGGTGACGGACTCATAAAGAAATTCTAAGGGAAAAAGATAATATACAAAATAATTTTGTATAGCTAAAAAATAAGTGAAAATATTAAGAATCAGTTCAAGTATTCCATGAACGCAGGAAAGTGTCCAAGGTTTTGCTGGACACTAAGGCCGTGTTATCAGGACAGTGATAAGTTAAGTTCAAACTTAACAGCTCTCTGATCGCTAAAGAAGTGTTGTAAACTAGCTTCAGAGAACAGCCCATGCTGAAATTTTCATTAAGATATGGAGGTAAGGTATACCCCTTAGTGCTTTGAGGCCTGTTTATTAAATCTGAGATACATTTCAATCATCAAAACTATCTGTTTGTTTCCATTACAACTACTTTTGAGAAATGTAGTGTTCTGTAGTGATCTTAAGATGGTACCCATAATGATCACATGACCAGCAACCCTGCTTTTGCAGACCATAGACAAAAAATAACTTTAAAACTTTAAAAATGACAACAACTAACTGTATTTGGCTTATTTGATAGTTTACTGGAGACTAAGTTACTTATTGTTATTATTTTTATGCATTTCTTTTTTTGATCAAGTAACAGGTTTTTTTTTTTTTTTTTAATTAATTGCACTTAAGTATGTCTCAAAGTTGCCCAGATCTACCAGCCTCCAAACTCCAGAGCGCCTGTGGCCAGGACACATGCTGGGCACTTCCCCCGACACAGCCTGCTTCACTTTTAGCTGCGGTTCAGCTCTGGGTTTGGCAGACTGTTTTGGCTGTTGGTGGCTGCTAACAGCAGATGTGTTTGGTTGGAGTTGTGTGGAGAAATAGAGACAGAAAGACAAATAGGTACCAAAGGATGCAAAGTCTTGATATAGAATAATATGGATACATAGACCACAATGAATAACACACAAAAACATACATTGAAATAAAAAATTTTTCATTACAATTTGTTTTAAAGAAATGAATACTTTATTCAGTAAGGATGCATGAAACTGATCAAAAGTGGTAGTAAAGATACGTGTAATGTTATAATAGATTTCTGTTGCGAAAATAAATGCTGTTCTTTTATGCTTTCTATTCATCAAAGAATCCTGAAAAACAAAGCAGCACAACTCTTTTCAACAGTGATAGTACTAAATCTTTCTTGAGCACAGAATCAGCATATTAGAATGATAAGGGTCATGTGACACTGAAGATCAGAGTAATGGCTGCTGAAATTTTAGCTTTTACATTTCAGAAATAAATTATATTTTAAAATATTTCACTTTTTACTGAAATTTTAATCACATAAATACACCCTTGGTGACTATAAGACACTTCTTTCAGGATATAAAAAATCTTACTAACCCCAAACTTTTAAATGGTTGTGAAATTAAAAGAAGCTTTAGCAATTTTATAGTTAATAACAGAAATGCTGGGATGGTTATACTGAGCTTTGCATTTAAACAATCTAGGTGCCCCATCTCACATTTGTCTTTAAAAAGAAGCATTATTAGCATAGCCAAGGCATACATTAATAATACATGGAAGCATGAGCTTTATTTTAGTTTGATTCTCAGGATGAGTAAAAGCCCTGAAGTATTTCTGGCCCTGATATATTGGATCTCTTGCTATTACATTCAACTTCAACTTAGATTAGAAAGACCTATCAAAGATGTCACCTGTCTCTCCTCATAACACTGAAAGAAAGCCTTCACCTTGATAGATCTGGGACACTGTTTTAAAATGTCAATTTAATGAAAGGAACAGTACATGGTGTTTGTCGCCAGTTGTGACATGCAGAGACCGGGGGCATATTAAAGGGATAGTTCACCCAAAAATGATCATTTGATTTTATCTGCTTACCCCCAGGGCATCCAAGATGTAGGTGACTTTGTTTCTTCAGTAGAACACAAATTATGATTTTTAACTTCAGCCATTGCAGTCTCTCAGTCTACAATGCTTCTACACTTACATACACTTATGCATCTTATCAAAATCATCACAGTTGATGCATAACTACACAAACACGCAAAATATGTAGAACAACAAACATATACACATCCACTGAAAAAACAGAAAAAGACAAGATAAACATATATGCATGCATTAAACCAGATACAAGCCATGGCACTTACCGATACAGCGAGTGGCATTCACCCTCTTATAGCCTAGAGGACATTCAATCAAAGGAATCGCTATGGAGGAAAGAGAGAGAGAGAGATAAAGAGAGAGAGAGAGAGAGAGGAGATGGAGGGGGAAAAAAACAGCACATTTAGATACAACTCTAAAGACAAACATTCAAAATTTCTTTCTTAATTTCTTAAATCAATTCACACAGGAAACTAGCAGGATTTAAAGGGGAGCAAATCACTCAGGATTCAGAGTGAGCACGGTTCTGCACTAAAACATCCACACACATATCATTAATCACTCTATATAGTGTGTTGTTAAACACACCATTGTCTCTGAGCTCATAGATTAAAAAAAGATAAGATGCAAGCAAAACCACTGCTGTGGTTTGTTTCAGGGGAGGCCTTGCGACTGGGAACTCGTAAAAGGAACAGGGTTTACTTCTCTCTCATTCTCATGGGTAATGACCATAATAAATTACATAAATAGAACAGAGAGAGTGAGACACAATGACTCATTTGGAAGAAAACAGAATGGCATCAGCACTTCCAGGGGTCATATTTTGAGCCTGCTTCAGAAATAAAGGGGGCTGAACTCCAGACTTGTTTACATCTTCATTACCCCAACATTTGTGTTCAGTTACTGCCATGCACTTCTATTTCCCTTCAGTGCCAGCTGATGTCCTAGTAAGTGCTCGCCTACAGCTGCTGCGCACAGACCTCAGAGTCAGCGGTAATGTCACATCAACTTCACACCTCTCATGGCTATATTGAATCACTGTGCCTCCAAAACGGAGTAAACATTAACATAAAATGAAAAGAAAAAGTGTGAGATGAATAAGGAATAGCATTTTAATTGGCATTTGAAGACTGAAACAACAATCCTTAAATATTTTAGATACTCATGAACATTTGTTTTGGTGATGTCCATAAGGTTTAAATCAGTGTTATGTCTGGGAATGCACAGAATGCAGGGACTCCCAAATATGGGGAGAGAATTTCAGAAACATCTATGGACATACCGCGCAGAGAAAGAGAGCGAGAGGGGTGGTACGCTAACAGTTTTCTGTAGGGACTTCAGAGAAGTGACTAAGCATAGAGGAATCACGACTGTATGAGTAAATGCATGTGTGTATGTGAGGGATCATTACTAAAGCTGGAGTGTGTGCCAGGTGAGTCAGCATGTCAGTAAGTTCAACACAGCGCGTGTAACCAAATACTTTACAGCTTTCTCTTTCCTTTGCCCACTCATTACGCACTTGCCTTTTCTCTGTGGAATGCATTCCTTCCCTCTCGTTCTCGCTGTGATATTAGGACCATGTGTCTGTTGAGTCACAGCCACTTGGAGGTTTGACATCAAATGGTTTTCAAAAGAACTCTTCATAGTCTCTTTTAGTTAGTGAGAAATCAAGTCTAGGCCTCTTGATGAATCACTGCTTTCCCGCTCTTTTCGGACTGCACTACTGTGGAATACTGTGCACAATCATACTGCAAGTGTTTCATCTCAAATGAGGCCCATGCATACTGATGTTTAATGGTGTGTCTCACTCTGAACATACATTAGTTTATTTCAATCATCCTGGTCTTTCAATTAACAGACTAAGACATGCTTGAGTTTGTGTGTGAGGGTGAGACAAATGTTTGTGTTTGGTATAGAGTAAAACAGATGTTTGAAAAAAAGAAATGGATGAATGATTGTGTGAGGGTGAGACAGGAGGTTTTACTCATAAAAATAAGGCAGATGATTTTCTACATGAAGAAGAGACAGTTGTTTTTGTCTTTGAGGGTGAGACGTATTTTTGTTCATGAAATTGAGACAGATGTTTGTCTGTGTAAAAGTGAAGTGGAAAGTATACTTCTGTTGTCCACATTTTGCTTTGGATCAAGGATGTCCGTGTACAGCCCGATTTTTGTGTGCATACGCAAGTGCAAAAATAACGATCCAAAAACAGGGTCAATAAAGTATATCTGAAGGGCTCAATTGTGCTAGAAGGAGACAAGAAAAATGTAGCATACCCGGGCCTCGAGACCAATTTATGTGTGAGGGATGGGTGTTTTTGTTTGTGAAAGCGAGGTAGATGATTGTTTGACTGCCGTTTTTGTTTGTAAAAATAAGGCAGATAATTGTCTGTGAGCCGGACATTTTGTTTGTTAGAGTGAGACAGTAGCTTACATGTTTTCTTGGGGCATTTTTGGCATTTGTGGAATCCCCATGATGTGCCCACCGTCCCACAACAGGCATCTTGTTTAGACAGGCCAGGCAGAGCTTTCCCACACTACAAAACAATAAAACACAATCACATCCAGTAAATTAATGAAAGAAATAAAGAATGAGAGAGAAAAAAATGACAGATACTTATCTAGACCATTCACAACACACACACACATAATTCTGCTCACACACAACTCTTGATGCCTGTTCTTTCTGATCAACACTCTGATATCTCTCCCCTGACTGAATCTAATTTGCTGAACCAGGCACGAAAGAGCAATTATCTGTGAGACGGGCGATGATACACAACTCAAAAAACCTGATAACACCCTCTTCTCTGCTGACACAAAAAGACAAAGTCACAAATTAAGTATGAATGGTTGCAAAAACAGTCATGGCACTTTACAATTAGAGTAAACAAAATACTGAGGTGAACTTAAAAATAACTTGATAGGCTAAACAGCTATAGGAGTAGAAGACAACTGGATTTTCTTTTATACTGGAGGCAGGTACTGAGTCAAAATTCTTTTGAGAATCATTATTTTGTATTTCATATGCAGTGTTTTTCTTGAGAGACATGTTCCCTTGAGCACCACAATGTTCTGGTGGGAATCTAATCTCACTATTCATTTTGCCTTTTGCTCTACTTCTTGATCATCCGTTGATAGCTGAAAATGAGTTAGTTTAAAAGACATTATAAGTGAGAGACAGAGTAATAGTGGATGATTCACAGCTCACAGCAATGGTTAGAGAGATAAAGACAGAGATGAACAGAAAAGTAAAGCTACAGAAGATATTTTGAAGATTGTGTTTGTCCATACATTAGAATTCAAGAGGGTCCAAAATAACACCAGAACCCACAGACTATCATTGCATGAACAAAAACACATAGATACCCAAGATATCTTCTTCACATAAAAGCTTTATATATGAGTTTAAGGCAAAGAAACACTCATTGTTTCTCTGACCTGCATTCCAGCAGTCTCCTGGAAGCAGCGTCCCAGCTGGCTCTTGGATGTCACCGGCTGGTACTGGGGGTATGTTTGCTGGTTGGGGTAAATGACGCCGCTGTGAGTATGACCGTGTTGGATGCTCTGGCTGCTGCTGTGGTAGGTGAAGGAGTGGCTGGAGTGTGTGTTCTTCACCTGCCCATTACTGTCCACCGGAGACACCTGATGGATCTGGACAGAGGCTTCTGGGGGATGCTTCACATGGACATTTACCAAACCTACAGAAAAGTAACTATTTAAGGGGATTCACTACAAGTTCATATGGTTTCAGTACAAAGTTAAGCTCAGTCAACAGAATTGGTGGTGTAATGTTAAATATTAAAAAAAAATCATTTTGATTCAGGCCAAGAATTGAGATAACAGTGAGCCACATACAAGTGAATGGGGACCATTTCTGGCAGACTTAAAAGCAACAAAATGTGATAAATTTATAAAAGCACTTGCATTCATTATTCTGTCAAGAATTGTGCATGACTTGAGCTGTTTAAATAATTTCATTTTAGACTTTTAGGGTTTATGACATTGTGTTGTAATGGCAATGAAGTTGTAAAACTGAATATTATTTTACAATGAATCAGTTAATAAGAAATTTTTCCACAATAAAATCATGCTAATACATGTTGTAGCTATACTGAGTTTTAAAATGTTTATGGATCAGCCCCATTGACTTCTATTATAAGTGTCTCACTGTAACCCAGGCTTTATTTATTTATTTATTTTAAGAAAACAAAGGACAAACGAAAATGTATTTTTGTGGTAATTCTGAACCCTACAGTAGTTATTCCTTTAATAACAGCAAAGTCCGGTATTTCTGAATAACAAGTTTCAGCCAGATTTTCTACAGGTAAAAAAACAAATAAAAGTGTTACCCTGGTTTTGTCCAGTGCCGTAGGTGAGGGGTAATGTGTGCGTTGAGTGGATGTGTGTCTTCTGTCCGTTTACGACAGCATGTTGCCCCTGGTGACCGTTGGGATTTGCCATTTGGCAGAATTTTCCAGTAAAGTTAGGTGGGCACTGGCACTTGTCCCGAGCACTGCATTTTCCTCCATTCATGCAGGGCAAATGGCAAACAACTAAAACACATACACAAGCAGAGCAAAGTGTGGTTAATCACGGGCATATTGAGTGACATTTTTTAATGTTTATTTTAGTGACAACTTCCTTTTTAGAGACCCATCACATTTAAGAGACTGACAAACATATACACAGATGAACCAACAAAATGATCAACATTTACTTGTGGGCCAATGTGTGTGTGTGTGTGTGTGTGTGTGTATGCTTAAATGCTTCACAGAAAATCTATTTAGGAAGTTTTGTGGTGGCATGTAATGAGAGTTTTATGCGATGCATTACGGTGAAGGACCATTCTGCCGTGAAACATCTTTGACTTTCTCTCTGCCTTGCTCACTTTTAGACATTTTACACACTGCTTAAAATCTCAGTTGAGCTTTTAGATCACATTCAGCTCAGTAATAATACTAGCAAAATGATAAATGGATTTAAATATCCCACAGCTGAAGTAAATAAACATTTTGGGGCTTGATATTTTACGGAAATATGTTTGTGTTGTGGCGTAGGACATTATTTCAAACATTTAATTGAGGTGAACTTCATTCTCCTGTCGTAATATTCTTTAAAAACTTTCCCAAACCAAAAGCCACATAATATATTTAACCATCATGAACTCATCATGCTAAATACTCATTAAAACAACACCACTCCCACCCAGCACAACATGATGTCATTTCCTCTCAAACCGCATATACCTCCTGTGGCCAGACGCACAGTTCACTGACTGCAGATACCATAATTCAAGATTAAAGGCAGGATAGACACCTTACTCGGCTATCTAAATGATGTCATATAATAGTCTTCTATTATTTTTGTATACATTTTCACACTTTTTTTTTTGTTTATGAAGCATGATTTCATTCATTTTTCCAAATGAGGGCAACCCCAAAAGTCCCCAAAGAGGGGTTTTGTCATATTTAACTCTCTTCCAGGGACAATATTTTGTCCCCAAAGTAGTTAAACAACCCCACATTCACATGCAAATAAATACATATATTTTCTCCCATACATTGGTGTATTTATATAAATATTTACATTCACTCTGACAAACCATGATTTATGCACAACACGCACACACACTCTTTCATTATTTCTGCTCTAGTGGGAAATCTAGGACTATTCCACAGTGCCTACAGTGAACCTCCGGCAATATCTTGACACACTCATGTATCAACATTGAATCACACACACATACACACACTCATACACATAAGCATACATGCTTTCCATCCTGCCCAACTAGTGAATTACACAGCACCACACTCTCCTGGACACCAGGAAATAGAGCAATATGACAGTAAACAAATTTAGTGCGGCAGAAATGGTAAGACAACTAGCAGGAGCATAATGACAGACCACACAATTATTAACTCTCACTCTTTCACACATAAATGACTATAACATGGTTTATTTAATAAAAGAGGTATATACCTCTTACCCACACCCATACACGAGACATACACATTACTGATGTGGTGATGAGATGGGTTTTACTATCATAACTGGCTTTATCTATAGCAATGTGACAACTACAATGGTTCTCACACATACACATAAGCAAACACAAGACTTTCAGATGAGCTGCCAGGAACAGCTCTAATGAGAGGCTTGGTGGGACAGTCTCGACAAGAGAGAGAAAACAAACAACAACCTAGGTGCAGAAAACTCCAAATGTCCACAAAAACAACAACAACAAAATACAGTATACATACATAAAATATTTCCTTAATTTATGACTGAAGCTATGTTGCAGTGATTTTTTTCCCTCCTTTTGCTCTTTCTGTTGACTATCACATAATCCAAATGTCCACAAATAATATTTTTTGTCAAGTGTATCATATATCCTCACTCATATGATTCCATATATTATTTTAGCAAGCCAGCATAAAGTATCGATTCTATTAACATAATGGGCTTTCATCACTAGTAATACAAATGGCTTTACTGTGACTTTTGATCAACTTAATGCGCCCTTGCTGAATAAAAGTATTAATTCTTTAAAAAAAGAAAAAATACTCAGCCCATACACTTGAATGGTAGTGTATGATGTTCAGTTGGTTATACTCACTCAGACAACAGCACTCTGAACTACAAATTACCACAAGACACACACACACAGCAACTAATCAAAAAATCTAGCAAGACTTTCTGAGGGCATGTAAATGTTGATGAAAATATCACTAATATAAATAAAATATCCTTCTCTTCCACTCAGACCAGAACTCTCACAGAATGCTCAAGGACACACACACACACACATTAAAAGCATTTCAAAACTGGCAAATGTGTTTCACAAACAAAAGCAAGTCATTAGAGCTTTATGTAATTGTGATGTCATTAGCCCACCTGGAATACCACTACTTCAGCTGAAAAAAACAACAACAAAAAACAGCAACCCACAGCCCTTAAACAGATGGAATAACATTTTCCTGCAAACCAGGAAAATGCTTGTACAGACGGGTTCAGTGGCAGCCCCATGGGGATGACTGTCAGAACACCCAACACTACTGCGTCCAACAGCGTGTTCAGGTGAGACATTTACACATAAACAGTCTCTGGGGATGAACATTCAGCTCCAGTTGGGGCAGTCTGGACTACACTGAGGATTTTTAGAAGTGCAGTAATAGATTCCTATCACCAGTACAATCATAATCAAGCACACAGCTACATATTGATCATCTGTGATATTGTTTTAGTATTTCTATAAGATGGTCTATTGATCTATTTGACAGTCAAAACATAGAGTTGATCAATATGACAGTCTTTATGTGTGCATGGAGTACAATGTCTTTTGCCAATTTTGATACTTGACCCGGATGACAATATATGCTATTTGTGCAAAGTTTAGTGGTTCATATAGTGTTATGTGAAGTTTATGCAATGATGTGAGAGACTCAATGTTTTTTAATGCATTTAACAAATTTGACATTAAAACAACCTAATGTATAGAGAAATTGAAATCAGATGGGATATTTAACCAAAACCATAACATTCATGAGAAAAGCATCAGATAAGAGTGTTTAAATACTTAGGTACAATACCATTCAAAAGTTTAGAATTAGTATATATATATTTTTTTTATTAAAATCTTTATATTTAGGAGGACACATTACATTGATCAAAAGTCACTATAAAGACTTTTACTTTGTTACAAAAAATTATATTTCAAATAAATGCTCTTCTTTTGAATGGTCTATTCAGGTATATAAAAAAAAGCATTACCGTTCCCACAAAAATGTTAAGTAGCATGACTGTTTTCAACATTTATA
Organism: Cyprinus carpio; assembly: GCF_018340385.1. Taxonomy (NCBI): domain Eukaryota; kingdom Metazoa; phylum Chordata; class Actinopteri; order Cypriniformes; family Cyprinidae; genus Cyprinus; species Cyprinus carpio. Next base: position 10,049,924 of record NC_056588.1, on the reverse strand, counting down.
ATAAATAAGAAATGATCCTTAAGAAGCATATATTAAAATGATTTCTGAAGGATCATGTGACACTGAAGACTGAAATAATAGTTGCTGAAAATTCAGCTTTGCCATTAGAGAAATAAACAAAATAATAAATTAATTAAAAACATTTTTAAAAAATCAAACCGACCCCAAGCCTTTGAATGGTAATGTATGGGAAAGGTATATTTAATTATTGCACATTTGCTATGAGATCAGTAAAATTATTGAATCTATTGACAACTCTCATTTCATATATCATTTGCCTGGAAATTTTTTATTTTTTGTTTAAGGTATCAACACTAAGGTAGAAGAAGTTGGTTCAGAGTACCAAAGGCAAAATAATGGTATTGATCCAACTCTAATGTGTGTGTGTGTCTGTCTCCTTTCTCCACGGTGCTGGAGCTAAGCCTGGGATCTCTCCTCCCAGCTGTGTCTGGATAAGAGCTGACAGAATGCTCTGTGTTCCTTATAAGGCCGCACACACTCACCCACTCCAGACGCTCACCTCATTCAGACAAACAGCTTGCCGAAGAGAGAGAGAGAGAGAGAGAGAGAGAGAGAGAGAGAATGACATCTTAGCATCATGCACAACTTCTGCTTATTCTGAGAGTATCTGTCTGAACACTTACTCCTCTGAGCTTTCCTGACCCTCTTATATGGAATACAATTTCAGCCGCTCAACTTGGGGATACTGATTACATTACAAAATCCACTGGTGAAAACAACCCCTGGCTGAATGCTACCCTTGTGTCCACAAAGTAATTGGATTCAAAAGTAACCCTTATGTAACAACTATGTGTATAAATTGTGTCTATTGCTTCATTCTTGACCCTAATGTAAGTCACAAAGTAACTACTTGCTACTTGCAAAGTAACTACTTCCACCAATATTGGGCCATAAAGATCAGTGGTCCAGGAAGTGGATGTACTTTTTGACTTTACTTAGACAGGATGAGTGTTTCCTAAACTGTTTTTGTCTTGTACTCCCAAAGCCCCATTGACTAGAAATGTGTTCCTATTAATTCATATTATTATTAAGCAATAATATTAATACTAATACAAAAATATAAATAAAAAATTATACCAATAAAAAATATTTTGTAAAAATAACTAATCATCAGTGGGTAAAAAAAAAGGCTCACCAAGTAGCTTCCACTGTCTATAAGACGACACCTGAGCTTGTCTTTCATAAGTTTTGACAGTTCTGGGGCAATCAAACTTTTTCTGAGAGAAATACTGAATTTACTTGTACATTAAATCCAGATGGGATGTTTAACAAAATTAATTTGCATATTGTATATTGGAATTCATATATGATAGATGCTCAACATGTAAAAAACATCACCCATGAGTAAATCCATTATAATTTGTGGAATTATTAATAAAAAGTTAACAAAAAAGTAACAAAGACTGTACCACAGCCAAATTAAATTCTTTCCAAATAGCCCTGATTGGGAAACACCAGATTACGCAACTAAGAAGTGTGTGAAGAACCCAGACTGCTCTGTCTCTATTCAGGAGGCTGAGCTGGGCAGCAAATGAACACCAACCAGCTGAGCCGGAGGGCAGAAGATGTTCTGCTGTGTCATAACCACATGCTCTCTATCCATTCTGAGCCCTTATTGTGAAATACCACTGCTGGTCCAATTATGCAGGTTTTTCAGACACAGTCTAAAGCATCTTAAACTTTTCCACAATATCTGCCAGGCAAGTGAAAACTCCCCTCCGAAATGCAACTAGACACATCCAAACATCAGCCATAATTATAGACCTGTCTAAGGCTGGACATGATGTAACAGGCCCGTGGCCAGATGTTCTCTGTTCAGTAGACAGCAAAAGCAAGCACGCAAACATACATTCAACAAAGTCCAGTTGCCAACTAGGAAATTAGATGTTTTACAAAGACCTGAATGAAGGAAAACTTCCCACTTTTCCCACAATACATTAAGAAGAGGTGGCGATGCCACTCACCGACTCTGAAGTTGGGGGCAGTAAGCGTGTCCGTAGCTTGCCCATTTTCACTGATGATAGTGGTGGTGTTGCCCTGCTGACAGCTGTTCTGACAGCGGCCATTAATGCAGGTCATCTTGCAGATAGTCGGGGTGAAGACCACCTTGATCCGGCCTGTGTGGTTCCCTACTGCAGCCCAGCAAAGCACAGACATTAACAGAGAGAAGAGAGAAAAATCCATCAGTCTGGACGGCATGGCTTTCATAAACAACTCAGAACGACTCTCTCTCACTTTTGTAGGCAGTGTCTGGCAGAACAGCTCAGGAGTTCAGCTTTAAGAAAGTGAAACGAGAGAGGGAGCGAGAGGGAGAGAGGCTGGAGAAAGGAAAAAAGTCTTTCTGTTGTCTTGTCTTTTCTTAGTCTCCTGTACATGTTCCCCTGTGACTGTCTGAGTCCTTTTTCGTCCATTTCCCCCTTTTCTCTTTCTATGGTCCAATATCTCAATCTCTGGAACATGAGGTGGTGACTGGGGGAAAAAAATAGAAGCAAAAGAGCGAGAGAGAAAAAGAGAGAGAGACTACAATAGCAAACAACTGTGGGACCAGACACAGTTCTTCTCGCAGGATTCGGACAAAATGACCACAACTCCAAGCCTTATACAGAGATGAAAAGAGGGAATGTCGGCTTTTCCCAACTAACTCTCATTTCTAACCAAGTCTACAAATACTAATCAAATATATTAAAGAGGACATCGATGTGTGGACACAACCACCCTACAATGATAAAAATCCATTCAATCCTTTTTTTTAATCCCCAAAAAACCTAAACAGTCTCAATTATTAAGCCGTTTTGCTTTTCTCAGCAATATGACATCATACTGCTCAGGCCCCGCCCATGGCTGAAGACGGACTGTCCTGTATTAGCATATCTCCACCCTTAGCCAGCTGAACAATGGCGCCATTTACTCCACGCTCAAGCAGCTATAGCGACAACAATGTCTCTTTAGCAATGCAGATGTTTTGTAGTTGGATGTAAAAGTGAACATAAGAGTCTTAATTTTTAAAGGACGCAGTGAATTTGTTTTGTTTTTGATGGTAACGTGCCACCGAATACACGAAAAATGGAAGAGAGGGACGGGGTGAGCAGAAACTCATTATCATTTAAAGAGATAACACTATGAACAGAGCTGTTTTGATAAGGTGTAAAGATGTTGTTTTACACAACCATTGAGGATTTTAACCAAAGTGTGTTGCAGACATTTCATGACGACCCTAAATAATCATACCAACTTAAGGAAAATGGGCATCCGATGTCCCCTTTAATATTATTAACTAGTAAAAGTGTATAGTTTAATCAGTTTTGGCTAGATGCATAACATCAAATTAAAGAAACAAATAATAATTTTCAGATTAATTGATTATCAAATTGTTGTTAGTTGAAGTCCAGTTCCAACTTCTTTGTTTCTCTTAAGCAGCTTCATCTCTTACCAGCATATCTAGACTTTCACACCTCTGTCTGAAAGAAATGCAGGGAAAACAAATTTCCTAAAATAGTCTGTCCTAAATCCTTTAATTTAAATGATGTCATTTCCACCTGCAAAACTATGTGGAAAGGAATCTACCAACATTCTCCGCTCCTCGCCTAGTTAATTAATTCATTGCATTAGAGAATGTTATTTAAATTACAGTCTGGTAAACTCTTGGCATCACTGTCTCACTAAATATTTTCCAGTCAGGCATCTGTAGATATTCCTGGCCTGTTTTCTGGCGGCTTCCTGTTTCTGTTGTTTCTTTGTCTTTATTCCCGACCTTTACACTATCATTCATCCTTAATCACTCCATTACAAATGGCATCTTGTTAAAGGATTATTTCATCAAATACTACGAATTCCAAAAAAAAGGGCTTATACCGTAAATAGTTAAAAAAATAGTCCATACAGTTTGTGCAGACCATTCATACAGTTTGTGTCATATCATAGCTTCGTGTGAGTTCCACAGAGTAATTTGCATTAGTGTGATTTAGTTCAGTTTAGAATCAAGCAGACGTAGTAGTAAGTCTCTAACATCTTTATCATAATGCTCTGTTATGTAAAGCAAATCCACCAGAAGCTAACGTAACCTTTTCTCAAAGATCAAACAATGTCTCTGCAGACAAATAGACATCAGTTACTGTAGCTACTAATGATGCTAACACACACCTAAAGCTGTTATGAGGTTTTGATGTGAGAGGAAAGTAAATTGAGGAAGACAAACTAAGTATACAGCAACAGTAAGAAGTAGACGACAAGAGACGAATGGCTTTACCAGAGCACCACACACATACAGAGAGACACACAGAGGGCTGCTGACAGGCCGTCTCTTGTGTGGGACAGACCTCACCGGGTGCTAGACGCCAAAGACATTGAGAAACTAGTCAGTCTGCTACATCTAGCATTAACCACACACACACTTAGTTGGAAAAATGTAAATTATAATAGGAAATACCACATACTTGTTTTGTTTTTATATAAAACTAATTATGAAACCTAACCTAAGGTTTGATGCTAGGATTTCAGTCCCCTACCTGAACATGAGCTAATGTGGCTTAGAGGAATATTTCTTGCCTTTCAAGCAAAAGACTGCAAATCCTGCTCAAAGTTTCTTTTTTTAAATAAATTAACATATCATCTGTTTTTCAACATTTATATCAGGATCTGACAAACTGATTTAAATGTTAACTCCTTAGCCTTTTTGAAAGATTCATTAAATGGGATGGATCAAAAGGGTCATTTGTTCAGGAATCAAATAACACTGGTTGCTTATTTAAAAAAAAAAAAAAAAAAAAAAAAAAAAAGATTCATTTCATAAGAGTCAGACATGAATTGAAATGTGTTTTCTTGTCATTATTTTGCAGTAAACACCCTTTTTATCTTATTACTTTGAGTTCGGTCCGCTCTCTTTACCTGAGGCAGTGGATTCAGCAGAAATAATAAAAACCACAATAAAAATGATTTTAAAGAATTGAGATCGTTCAAATCAAGACTATCATTAACAAGAAAATCCATATTTTTTACCCTGCCCTAACTTTATGTCTATTGCTAACACAATAAGATATTTTTTATAATGAATCATTTTTAATGAAAAACATTTTTACCTTGGAAGACCTACCGAAATGTAAGTTTAAGTCAGATTTAGCATGAATTGAATGTAATGAAATAGAAATGGCATTCTCTTAGGAGCTGTTTATTTTTTAGATAATCAGAAACATGTAGTGCAACCTGTCTGATCTGTGAAAAAATTACTCTTTTGAACTGTCCTTGTCCCCAAAGTAATTCTAGGTACAGTAAACCAACACATGAATACAGGATTTATCTATAATTAAATCTGAAATGTACATTGTTACAACAGTAACCAAAATATTAAGAACCCCCCCCCAATATTAATCCTTCCATTCTTTCCATTAATCCATAAATCCAATCAAAACTACAAATGTAACATGAGGTCGACAGGAAGTCAGTCAGATGCTTGTCTCTTATGACCTACAGACTAATGAAATGTAATATGTAAAGGTCTGTCTCCCTCTGAGTGAACCTGGTCACTTCTGTACGATCCAACAGCCAGTCAGAGTGCGGTCTGGCTGAGTTTCAAAGCAGCAAAAATCGTGCAAAAACAGTTACCCAATACCCCACGGGCTGCTCCTTGCATTAGCATTACAGCGGAGCTCTTGCTGTATTCAGCAGAGTTGTGTAACACTGCCAGTCTGCAGGGCAGGAAGAGGGATAATAGATGTCATGCTACACATTAGTTCTGCCACCCCACTGTCCCCTCATTCACATGCAGAACTACTGTATCTAATCCTTTCACCTGCCTCCTAAGAGCACTTCCCTCAATGACAGTTTATCGTAACACTCTGTCATTTAATTTTCCCCCCTCTCTCTTTTTTCCAACTCTTGCCTTCCCTCTTGGCCAGGCTTTTATCTAAAATTACCCGGAGAAAATTAGGCTAATAACTCACTTTAGACAGTGCAGCGCACAAGGCAATGCTTAAGTCTTTATATGATTTCAACCAGAGGATCCGCTTGGAAAAAAAACATTGGGGCTATAACTTAAAGGCCGACCTACAGCAATACAAAATTACAATAAAGGAGACAACAGCAGAACTCTGCAATAGTGAGAGAGGAAGTGAGAGAGTGGGGTCTAAAACAAAACATGCCTGTGGTTGTAAACCATCTAACCACTAATTTGTACTGTGGATTCCCACACCTTTTGATCAATGAATTTCCTTACTTTTCTATGACTTTTCTGGTGGTTTGTGATAGATGATGTTTAAAAATCATTATATAGATCCTGTATTAAAATAGAGCAATTCTAGCCAAGATTAGCTTTACAACAACAACAAATAACAAATGTCCACGACTTTTCAATATTTCATACATTTCCATAACTCTTCCAGGCTTTGAAATTTTAATATTCGTCTTTAATATCGATGACTGTGGGATCCCTGTTTTATCATCATCTTCAACTCTGCTACAGCTGTATAACAAAATCATACTGTCATCACTCAGCGTTGTAGACATGGAGCTAAACGTTTCTTAGCAAGTCAGACATGCTGTCACTCTCCTCACAGAACGTTTCACAGTGTAAGTGATCTGTCATTCTGTCAAACACCCAGGGCTACGTGCAGACTTGTTGAAAAATAAAAACTTATTCATGAAATAACATTTTGAGATGCTGATGTCACTCGTTGTAGATTTCTTCAACAGGAGGAGATGCTTTGGGACTATATCAATGTGTTGAAATTATAGAGACTTGCAGCCAAGACATACACTACTTTTCAATTCAAATGCTTGGAGTGAGTAATTTCAAGATATTTTAAGACGAAATAGTCTACAATGTTCACCAAGGATGCATTTATTTGATCAAAAATGCAGTAAAAACAATAAAAATGTGAAATATTATTACAATTTAAAATAACTGTATTCTATTAGAATATATTTTAAAATGTAATTTATTTATGTGATGCCATAGCCAGTTTTTCAGCAGCCATTACTCCAGTCTTCAGTGTCACATGAACTATTCTTCATGTAAATTCTTCAAGTAAATATGGTGCAGGTTAAACATGGTCAAACATCAATGGTTTATACATGCATTATATTTGATTTTATTTTCCATGAATAATGACTTAAATTTCAGTGTGTTCCTCACACATATCTTGACTTCACAAGACTTAGAATATAGCGCAAAAGTCTTAAGAACTACTTTACAGTGCTTTTTAGGTTTTAAGTGACAATATTCTTCCATACTCATGTGCTGTGAAAAATCACAAAAAACACATTGAATTCAAAGAGATCCAGCACTAGATGGATTGCACTTACGATTTATTGGGTTGTGTCCCACTGAAAGTGGGATGGCCCGGTTCAGGGTGGGTCCGACTCCGTGCATCTGCGTGTGAGTGTGGTAGTTTTTCTGCTGAACCATGAACTTCTGGGTTTTGCTCTGGTGCATCGTCATTGAAACTGGGTTTTGTACTCTGGAAGATAAAAACATTAAAAACTAAAAAAAAAGTCAACACCTTTTTAGAGTTTTTTTATTTTATTTTCTGTCACTCTCTCTTTCTCATAGTTTATGTCCATAGTGAAATATTATTTATTGATGTTTTAATTTATGTGGATTTCACTTTGATTAATTTTCTGCTCAAGGCCATATGGAAAACCACAGTACCCTGAACACATAGACATGTTTCTGGTCACATGTAAATGAAACTAATCACATGCAACAAACAAAGCACATCAACATTCACATGAATCATGAAAAGTTATTTTGCATTATCTCTCTCTCTCTCTCTCTCTCTCTCTCTCTCTCTCTCTCTCTCTCTCTCTCTCTCTCTCTCTCTCCTCTCTCTCTCTGTCTCTCTCTCTCTCATCATCTCTCTCTCTCCTCTCTCGCTCACACCCACTCACCCACACTCATAACCCACCCAACCACTCACTCACTCACTCATGGTTAGAGAGTTTGACTCCTAACCCTAAGGTTGTGGGTTCAAGTCTCGGGCCAGCAAAACTACGACTGAGGTGCCCTTGAGCAAGGCACCGAACCCCCAACTGCTCCACGGGCGCCGCAGCATAAATGGCTGCCCACTGCTCCGGGTGTGTGTTCACGGTGTGTGGTGTGTTCACTGCTGTGTGTGTGCACTTTGGATGGGTTAAATGCAGAGCACAAATTCTGAGTATGGGTCACCATACTTGGCTGTATGTCACATCACTTTCACTTTTTTCACTTTCATACAGTTGAATGTCATTTGTACAAACACACTACAAGCACGCAGACAAATATCATAGCACAGCACATAACACTCTCTTTTATTTCTTTCTGTTATAACCATGTTAGTTTTTTCTGTAAAATCCTTTTTCTTTTTATTTGTATATCAGAATAGATTTTACTGGCCAAGTCAGCTCAATTATTGATTTGTATTCAGTTTGTTGCAGTGCGGTGTTGTTTTTATTAACTACAACTATTAAAAGCAATTTTGGTAACTTAAAGCTGAAATAAAATAAAATACAAATCCTACATAAAAAAAAGAAAAAAAAAAAAAAAACTTACATTAGTTGCCTTGGCAACTAAATGAAATAAATATGTTTAAGTTGAAGTAATAAAAGTGCACTAAAATAAAAATAAAAAAACTAATTAAAGCTATATAGAAATAAAACAACTAAAATTAATAAAAATGATAAAAGCACATAATATCCATATAACTAAAATGAAAATTTAAAATAATAATAATAATAATAAACACCAATTCAAAATATTAATTAATACTATAATAGTATATAAATAATACTAAAATAACACTGTTCTCCACAATATATATAAAACAGCATCATGTTGCAGTCTACCTTTTGGAAAGTTTTTTTCATTTTGGAACAGAAAAACCAAATAAATAAAATACAAATAAAATTACTTAAAAAAAAAAATACAGCCAACTTCCCTACAAGAAGTCTGCAAATGGATTGTGGGGTCTGATAATAATCAGCTACGTCTGTGTGAAAGTATTCAACATCTTGCTAATAAGGAGACAAAACACAGCACACAGCTGTGAGGAAACGGATGTGGTTGCTCAGAATCACAGCTGGAAAGCCTCATAAGACGATGACACACAGTACTAAATCAGGGTCCACATCTCAGAATAACAGCACAGACCTCAGATCTGTCTAAATGGTATTCTTAGGGATAGTCCACCCAAAAATGAAAATTTATTCACCGTCATATTGTTCCAAACTTGTATCTGACTTTTCTTTCATACAGTTTTGGTTGCCATGGACTTCCATCCCAAGTCAATGGGAACTGAAAATATTTGGTTACCAACATTCTTCAAAATATCTTCCTTCATGTTCCACAGAAGAAATTAAGGGGCGAATTCCAAGCGGCTTTTTTGCATCCTTGAAGGACACTTCAGGAAGGGGACGCCATTTGTAGCGACGTTCCAAACAAAAGTGAACAACTGAATCCCTTCATGAAGTGCCCTTCCAGAAGTCCATTAGTGAAGGGAACATGCAATGGTCACTTCATAGAAGTGATTTCCGTTTGTGATCATGTGATCTTCGGTTAGGAGATCTTTCGATGCATTTTAAAGCAAAGTTGGCGTTGATTTCGACTTCACATACAAACGCAAGTGGAATAGGCTAATTTAATGTGTCTAATTTAATGTTATACAAAATATTTTTCGTCAGTAATAGAAAAATGATTTAAGACGGTAATGTAAACAATTTTTAAGCAAGTGTAGTTTGAAAAAGTTTAATTGTAAATAAGACAATTAGACAATATTTGAATAAGAAAAAAAATTTTTTTTGCAACAACTGATGCCTTTCCACTGCTTATTGCACTTAATAACTCTACCAAGCCTCTTGGTACTACCTCTTTATTTTCTCATTCATGCATGTTTCCTTATCACTCAAAGGTGTATAACGTTTAAGCAGTACTGTGTTACGCAGATATTTTTGCATACCGCGGATTACACAATATAGCAAAATCTCTAACGATAGTAGGGCTGCACGATTATGACAAAAATCATAATTGTCGATTATTCCCTTGAAATTGTAATTGCGATTATTAATTACGATTATCACATTTTACATTGAATGATGTTTATACCATTGTTTGATGCAACTGCATGCCATATTTTTATATGAAAACAAACAAGCTAAAAAAACACTAACTGAAAAACCGTTAGTGCATTTCTATAGTAATAAGCCTCAAATGTCAAATATACATCGGATTGGTTTCTTTAAAATATAAAAAAAGTTATTAAAACTATGAATGGTATTATAATTTTATACTAAAACTAAAACAATGGAAAGACCCTTAAGATAACATGTAGAAAGAAAAAAACATATCTTAAGTGTGCAGAATAACATAAGTGGACTTTGAAGCGATTAATTGCCGCTTTGAACGATTACGTAATTGTGGCATCCATAATTGTAATCGCGATTAGAAATTCGATTAATTGTGCAGCCCTAAACGATAGACACTCTATTTCGAGGTAACGATACAGTATATACCATCATACCGCCCAGCCACGTGCACATGAACCAACATATCAAACAATTTAAAGACCAATCAATTGGCTCAGTGTTTACAGGCAATGCAGATATAAATAAAAAATATTTTAGCAACTATTTTGTATTATAATTATTCTAGACACACAACTCAAGGCCTAGCCTAATTACATTGTCTGGGAAAAGCATATAATAGCTTCTAAGATTTGAGCCCTCCACTCAGACCAGCAAACACAAAACCAACTTGACTGTATGGTTTCCAGTATGGTTGTAACAGGTTTTTCTGTCGAGAAACCTGGGCATGCTTGTTCACCAGCAACACCAGCATAAACCACCTTGAACCAACATTAAAATTCAAGTTGGTCTTTTCAGAAGTAAAACCTGTTAAATAGTCTGTTCCTGAACAGGTGAAAATCAATGAGCTGTGTAAGTGCTTTTAAACTCTCTCTCTCTCACACACACCATCACATGTCCTGTGCAGTGGAAGCTGATACGTGGTAAGAACTAGCAGGAAGATAGGGTTTCAAGCATTTCCACATGCATCTCTCCATTTTTCCTGCATGTATACAGACAATACTTTCCAATTCATTAAACACACACACGCTCTCAAGCAAAAGTCCATCTTTAGAAAGTTTAAGGATGCATTTGCAGAGAGTGATGAATTGCTGCACAGGAGAGGTTGTACAAAAATGCCTTATGGAGATGAATTGGGCATGTAGCCTATTATGCTAATTCGCAACTGCAGGTACGTGCTCTTTATTTAAAATAATCCAGATTTATAAACATTAGAACGAAGGAATGAATAAATTTAATGCATGAGAATTTTGCATGAGAACTGTGTCTGTCTATCTAAGTAAGAACACTTGTGCGCAATTACTAATGAATGCAGCCCAACACAATGAAGCTGGGTGTTTGGGTAATTGTTTGGGCGTTGCCTAAGCAAGCACTATTACTAATAAAGCCAAGAGCATTAAAAGCCAGAATGGATTTATAATTCTAAAGCCAGTACTCATGAATGTCCTAATAAGTTGCATTACCAGACCGAGTGTGGAAAAAGCTGTCGGTTTACCGCACATGTAGACAGGAAAACTGAATTTTGTCTGTGTTTGTGAGGAAGGCCAGCTGGCTCCTTCTAATCTCCTCCAAGAGGACTATACTACACCATGACTGTCTCTCATGCTCTTATGCCAGCGGGCATCTCATAGCTCTTCCTCAACAGGTGCACGAGCTGGCGGCCACAAACGGGAGGACATGTGTCTATTTTATCATCTCTCTGTCTCTTTCTCACCCATTGCTCCCCGGCTTCTTGTTTGACAGGTGTCTGGACAGGTCTTCCACACTAAACCCGAGGTGCTCCATGAATCCAGACTCTGGTTCACTGCCAGGCTGCATTACAGCTTAAAACCAAACAACACAAGAAACCTGACCGGCCCAGCACCTGTGGAGCACTGTAACAGTTCAAACACATACACACACACGCCACAAATACCACACAGACCCTCTCTAAATACATACACACACCTTCAAGCCAAACCACATATGCACACCCACCCACATACACGCTTTCTAAATGCTTACACACAGACAAAAAAACCCAGAAAAACAAATTAAACAAACACACATAAAACAACACACAAACACACGGATCCTCCCTAAAACACCAGACTTACTTGAAACACTCTTATACAGGCTATACACACATGCACATATAAATGAGGACAACATTTATAAAAATATCAGTCCTTAAGACACTTAGGACTCTGACGTAAAGCCCAAACGCCCACAACCGCATCTGAGACAGACAGCGTAAGACTATCCCTGACCAAAACCCTCCCTGAAGGGCTGACTGGATGCTTTCAACACCACATAACACACACGTGTGTAAGATGTACGCAGCACATTTGATGTATGCATGTGAAATACAGCATTCTCATACACTTGTTATTGAATGTTCAACAGACGTTGACATAAATCTGTGAATACATGTGTGCCATAATGTAAATCATTGTAAGGAAACCACTGGGTTTGTGCCCAGATGTGCTCTGTGGCCCAGACCTTTTTTTTTCCTTCAGTATGTTTAGCACAGACAACTGAGCACTGTTTAAGTTATAACTGTGTTCCTGTGGACCACTGAATGGGATGGAGACGGATGTACTGAAGTACTTTTCAGTGTCAACTCTAGGACAGACATCACATTGTACCATTAGAGTTGTGCACTTTCCTGTCATTTGCACTATGGGTGTTCAAAACTACGTTTTAAAAATCAGTTAGTAGGTTGCCTGAATATCAAGTTGAGATATATATATATATATATATATATATATATATATATATATATATATACACAAAGAATATATGTATTTACAGCCAAGTTTGATCAATTTAATGTGTTCTTGCTAAATAAAAGTATTAAAAGTAATTTCTTGGCTCTAATGACCCCAAACCTTTGAATGTAAGTATAGGTCCATTTTATGCTTTTTTTTTAAAAAAAAATTGTTAGTTGGAAAATGTGTAAAATAATAAAATAATTACGGTTTATAGGTTTTATATTCAATCTTTTTATTTATCAAACAGAACATTCATCATATTTCATCATATTTTTGAATACCCATCAAAGGAAAAAAGATTTCATCCAGAATGCAGCTAGAGCCAAACCATTTGCCTTTTGCCAAAACAGCAAATTAAAGTGATGCAGCAATATTAATAACATTTTTACAAAGAAAGAAAAAGATACTTTACAAGGAACACAGCCACTGTGAGAAATGAGTTTAATATGTTAGTATGAAACTACTTTAATATTTCCTTTAATATGAAATGAGCTTTGCAGATGAGCAGTTAACTGAACAAACTGTGTGGTCTGCATTCAAATATCTTAATAAAAACCACAACAAAAGAAAAGCAGGATTTTTATGGCCTCCACACATCACCACAGCAGGTCAGTAAGAGAAGAAGTTTACAGAGCACAAAGCCAGATCCATTTAGGTACTGTGATCCCAGCAGATTCTGCCCACGGTGACTCTCTTCTGGTAGACAGGTTAGATCAGCAGGGACGTCTGTTTACATGTGCTGTCTCTGATGAAGAGGAACCTGTCTGAGACTGGAACTGAACCCACTCGCTTCTGGATTCAGAAGGTGCTCTAGAGACCAAGACAGCACTCAATGCTGCTCCTGCAGCCATAAGACACATCATTTTTTTTTTTTTTTTTTTTAATTCACCAAACGTTTATTTGCCCTAAGATTATTCTGCGCAGGGGGAGCAGAAGTATAATGAGCTGTTTATATAGAATTTTACGACACTGGGCTGAGATTCAGAGTAAATCCTGGTAATATGAATTGTAATTACGGTTTTTGGACCACAGTGGTTGAACACATGCGATGCGGCTCCGCTCACTTCTTCTGATGTGTCTATTGCAGCCCAGCAATATAATAACTTGGAATGTGCAAAACGACATATTTTCAAAATCAACCAGGCAGTGGGTTGCCTGAACGGCCTGAAAGTACATGGTAATTTAAAGCACCACATAAAAAAAGAAAAAAAAAATGAAACGCACACAGTCTACACTACCAGGTCAGGGTCAGTAAGATGAATGTTTCTGGAAGACTTTTATGCTCAACATGGTTGCATTTTTGATCAAAAACAGTAATATTGTATTACTGTACAATTTTAGTAATATTATATAGTATAATATTAAAGTATATTAACAGTAATATTGCAGCACTTTGGTTGACTATGTCATTATTAAATGTGTTATATAAATCAATAAAACTTAAAACTAAACTAACATTATGAAGTTATACTATGAAAAACTATTTTCTATTTGATTCTTTTTTTTAAATGTATTCCTGTGATGGCAAAGCTGCATTTTCAGTCTGTCACAAGATTTTTCAGAATTCATTTTAATATGCTAATTTGATGCTCAAGAAACATTTCTTATTATTATCAATGTTGAAAACAGTTGTGCTGCTTAATGTGTGTGTGTGTTAGTTAAATGGCTAATAATAACCAATTTTAGAAAAACAACAGGAGTAATTTTAACCAGTTTGCTCTTTTCTGATTAGCGAGCAACAGTCCACTTAATTGGAATAACTTCAGAATGCGATGAAGACAAAGCCATATGAAGCTTTGTTCTCAAATTTCACTAGTGGATGAACATTTAACATGAAATCAATGCGTATGGATCATCAATGCTACTGCTGCTGAAGTCCACAGCTGCATCAGAGAGAAGATGAGAGTGAGAGAGGGATGTCAGAGAGGCCGAGAGGGAGAGAGAGTGAAAGTTATAAACATAAGCTCCAGTTCCAGACTCAACAAAATTGCTGGCGCAACCTCGTACGCTGGCAGACGTGCTGTAATTAAATCGAAAAAAAAAAGATGCAGGGAGTTTTTTTTTTTTTTACTTTCTCTCTCCCTCTCAGTCAAAACTGAACAGCTACACAGGTCTGAACTCCAGTGATCTCCAGATGTTGCTTATTGTTGCTTATGTCCACTTCTCTCTCTACCTCTTTCTTTTCTCTGTCCATCTCCATTTCATTCTGTACCACTCTGCCCATCCTCCTCCTTTAATAATATCAGTACTTCATCCATCTCGGTTTTCCATTTCCTTCTCCCACTTTTTTGACCACTTTGTCTATTCTTCTCCTTCCGCTCTTATCCTCTTGTTATTCCCAGAATCTGGCAGAATCCCGTGCAGTTCCTCCCTGGTGCTCGGCGAGACACTACACAGCTCTCTCTTCTAATGAACCCAGTGACCCACATCAGGATGCTTTTGCTCTCTTCTTTACCTATTGCCTGCAGATGGATATACATTTGTTTACTAAACACCAGCAGACCCAATTTCATCACTGACACATAACACCTAGACTACATGCTAACACTATTTGATACATTACAATGCCGATTATCTCATAATGGCTACAGCTGTCAAGAGCATATTCTGTATTACTTTACTAAACAGTCCCTCCAGGATTTTGTGATTCTGCAAATACAGAATTTAACACAAAATCAAGCATATGCCACTTTTTTTTTGTGCCAGCTTGTATTTTTGTCTTATTTCCACAACTTAAAAAAAAATGAATGTCTTCAATAATTTTTCTGCTGTATTGCAATGAATACCATTATAAAATGAGCAGTGATGGACCATACAGAGAACTAGGACATCTGGTTATATACAAATGTTTAAAAAGGAAAGAAAATTTCCAATATGAAACCCATTTGAGTGACGGAAGCCCTGGTGAGGGTAATATTTAATATTTCCAAGTGATCTCTCCAAATCATTCATTCATGACCTTCACTTGTCTATTTTCTATTTTCTTTTCAAACTGTTCTCTTCCAAACCGGTGAAACACAATACTACCACAATAAACAATATAATTGTTCAATTAACATTAAATAATATTTTTATATATTAAAAGTGTACAGTATATAATTTCCCTGATTAGATACTGTACTGATTCAGTGACAGTGTGCAAGACATTGTGTCCTACACAATTCTGTATTTTCAACCAAAAAAGAACTATGAGAACTTCTATCCTGGTGACACCATTGCCTGTTTAGTAATGTGCAAAAATATTTAGGTATTCTTATATTCTTGCCATCTATATCACCAGTTACATAAATACATCATGATTATTGGTGCATTTGCACAAATTTTGAGAAAGCAAAATTTAGTCATTTTTAGGCTGCAAAAAATACATAAATAAATTCAATTGTCTATGCTCCAATTAGATTTTGGCAAAATGTTGACAATATATTGCAGTTATCAATCATTTTCCTAAAATGCTAAGAATGCTGAGGATTAGCTGACAACCGCTACCATGATTTTAAAGAATTTTAAAGAAACCATGAACCTCTCCCTTGTTTCATATTCCGCATCAGCAGGACAGTCCACACTTAGCCACAGAGTAGGGTGACACATCAAAGTCCTTCCAGACATGAGAGAAGCAGCAACGACAAACTCCAGACCTCACTGATTGACAGGAATTACAGAGCCAGGTGTGTGTTAACAGCACTGCTCTATTATGGGTGGGTTTTTGTCACTTGAGGCTAGCGATTACAACATGCTGTGGTGGAGTCAGTATGTGCTCTTCACAAGGTTGATTACATATGCTCTAAGAAAAGTTCATAAAATTCAGCCAATATACAATGTTAATATGAAGGAATTTTCCTTATTGATGTTACACAGGTGTTTTACATGTATTTCTGTATTGTGCTGTATTTAAGGGTTGAAGGAGGTGTCATAAATTGAATGGAAAGTGTACTCCACTACTGTAATTGTCTGCCAGGGGGCGTATTACAGAAAGATCCTAACTTTAAAATCTTATCTTATCTGTCTGGTAACCATTGTAATTTCAGTTGTGACCACATTTAGGACAAAAGCTATTACAGAACAGCGTTTCCTAAGTGTGTTATCTTATCTTAACTACAGATAGGAAGGGGGTTTTACAGAAACCTCCTAACTTGAAAAAAAATCCTAAAAACTCTCTTAACTTAGGACAATCCCACAGCTGTCCTAACTTCAAAATGATTTGAAAGCTGACTGAAAAACCGCTTACAATTGGACTGTCCAACAATGGTATTACATCTATTAATAATTAAAAATGAAGAACAGAGATGTTAAATGGTAGAAAGACTCTAAAGATGTGTTACATTTTGATGACAAAAAACTTATAAGTAATTACAGACTGCCGCGCAACATGATATTACAGTTAGCACAGGAACTACAACCAGTATTACAGAGACCAACAAAGCATCACGGAGCATTACCGGTTATAGTGCAAGTGACTAATGCCTTTTTTGCAAAAGGCGATTTTCAAAGTGAAGTAGCTTCTATTATTTTGTTTACCTCATCAGCAGCTCGCGCAGTGTTGGTTGCTTGGTAACAGACCTGAGAGTGGATTGTTGAGCTTGATAATGCAATTTAAAAAACATGATTGCATTAATATTTTTTATAATAAACTTTCTAAATTAGAACGTATTGAAATGCAATAAAAATGATAAATGAATTACTATTTTAAATAAAGTAAAACAGGGTGCTCGCTACTGCTTTTACATACAACATACTGTAAGCTCTTTAATTCACTTGAACTTGCAATTTTTTCTACCAAAATCTGATTTGATAAGAGGTGAACAATAGCCTAAGCTGGCCGTGTCAGTTCAATTTATGGTTTTACGAGTACTTAAAAGGACCAGTGACTCAGTCTTCAACTTACCTAAAGGTCACCTAAACTGCCAACAAAGGATTCATGAGTTTATTTGAGATCTGGATAAGTCAACACAGAAAAATCCTCAGAGCACAACCACTAAAAGGCTTAATCATAACCTCCAACATTAAACACCTCAAATCACTTTAGTCAAACAATAAGTTTAGAGTAAATACAGTGTGCCACAAAGCTTGAGCACAATGCTCGGCATTGATCCAGGCTCGGAAAATAAAGCGTCAACAGAAAACACTGGATAAAATCTCTCCTAAAGCATCTCAATCCTTTTTATGACCAGCAGTGTTCCCATGGATGGATCAGGTTTTCTAGACAAATCCACAAACTCATTCGACAAGAAATCTAAAGGTTTTTCTCACTATAATATTAATACAAGGCGTATGCAAATTTGATCTTGATTTTAAAGTCTATAAATTCAGTTTTTTCAGTACAACCTGTAAAATCATGCTACATGAAACCAACCTGAAAATTATTCTTTTTCTGAGTATTAGAGTTCATTGAGACATCAAAAAGATTTGTAAAATGTTTTTACATTTATTGTTCCTAGAGGCTTGTCCACAATTAGCCAAAAAGCATTTAGGTTCCCCAAGTGTTTGAATAACCATTTCACTGACCTGTTTCTGCGGTGATGACACCCAACCACAGCTTCACTACACTAAACCCACACTGATGACTCACAGCTGCCTGTCACACTCATACCAACAAATCATTCAATCTGCGCCTAAACCTTTCACTTGTGCAGTCGGTGGAGGTAAATGCGGTCTAATAACCGTCATATTTTGACAGTTGCAAATATCCCATTTGAAGAGGAAAATAACAGTGAAAGAACACATGATGTTAAATGTTTTTTGCGTGTAAAATTTATGAATACATAACTCACTGCTTCCATGTGTTACCCTGGCAACCCCTGGTAAAAAGTGGTCTAAGAGAACAAGCATGGCGACAGTAACTCACCAGTTTTCCAAACTTTGACAAGATGGAGTGGCAGGATCTTGGTACTTTAGTGCCAAGTCTAAATAAAATCAAATAAAAAATTAAAATAAATCCAAGCACTTTCTGACTGACAGGTGACTTTTGGTTCTAGAATCCTTTGATACACATATGGATGAAGTCACTATAGAGGTACATGTGTGCTTTATTGTTACTGCGCATAGAGTCTGATTATTGACTGATAATTGATTATAGATGATTATTATTATTATAGACTGGTTATCGGTTGCAATAAAGCCTTTGTGTACTTCTTGCCAAATCATTTGTCTTCACAAGACATTAACATATACAGAAAATTGAATGTAAATTCTGATATCCTGACAGCTTTACCTTGAGTCTTGTCTTTTTGGCTTTTACAACCCAAATATTATACTAATAATATAATTAAATATTGATTATATATAACATCCAAAATGATCTAAATACTGTATCAAAAATGCAGGAAATTCCTCTCAAATTCTGAGCAAGTTTGTCTGAAGCTGAGATGAAGAGGAGTTCTGGAAAGAGGCCTACCTCTTCCACACAAAATAAACCCTGTGGAAACACACAGAAGCTTTCAAAGACAGGTCTGGTAGCAATTATCAAGCAGAGCCTGAAAATGCACGTCAGTCCCAGCACATAAACTGCTTTCATTAATATTTTCAGTAGAATTCATCAATATCCTGCCCTGCCACACTATTACAGCTTTTCCTGGAACCAATATGGGGGCAATTCTGTGGCTTTCCCCCACATCTCAAGATTTTGACATCCGATGTGATTGTGAGGTTTCCAGTCATTTACAGTCGTTTAAGTCAAAACAACCCCGAGCCAAACCCCCAGAACCTCCTCAAAAAACAGGTCACTAAAGAGTCTGCAGGGGTTTTAGTCAGTCACAGTAAAGGATTCTCATAAAAATCATGTTTTGAGGGCAAACAAAAGTTACAGCAAAAAACTAGGCTGACATCAGAAGTTCAGGAGTCACAATTTGGTGAAAGCCCAAGTCTAAGTCATGTAAAAAGATTTCATTGAGTAAGGCTCATAAACAGTAGGTATTTCTGTAAAACAGACCCAGGCTGAGAGAGTAGTAGGGGGGCATGAAATGGGCATACGTCTGATGTCTGGCATGAAAATCAAGCTAAGCAGTTCATTCCAAAATAATAAAATGACAAGTTTGGTGAACTAAGTTCCCAGATGAATTTAAAAATTCCAAAATACATTTACACAATTACTTCAGCACTTTGCTATATGATAGATTATATATCCATAAACAAACAATCTGATTATCAGTTTATTAGAATTCTTTACTGACATTCAAACTTTCCGGTTATATAATTGGTTTTCAAATATCAGGTATCCTAATAAATGCTGCCATCTGGTACAGTAAGTCTTTAAAAATAGCATCCAACAATGCCATTACATCACTGTGCATTCAACAGGAAACATCTGAAAAGTAACTTAATAAGTGCATACATTATATGATTATTCAACTGTGGTTGGACTTTTTGCATGTTGGTAAGAGACAAAGCCAAACAACCATTATGACTGAAAATTCACCCAAATCTTGACCCATGACACAGTATTATGACGGCCATCATACTCACTGAGGTTGATAAGGAATGGGTCCGTTAGGTGACTGCTTCATGGACAGGGTCAGATGTCCCACGTTGGTGCCGGGAAACGGTAACGGCGCTTGACCTTGGCCTTGCGGGAAGATCTGCTGAGGAATAGGCCGCTGGGGAACTATATTATGACCATTGGGGTATCCATTCGTATGACCTCCGTTTGGAAGTCCACCATTGGTGTTTCCATTTAATGGTCCAGTTGGATGCGAGGATGGGGGCAGAGTAGTCTGTTCACAGGACTTGCCTTTAGAGCCTGACTTACACACACAAACGTGGGGCCGCAAGCACATCCCTCCATTCTTGCATGGTGGTGCACAGTTAGCTGTGACAAAGAGAAGAAATGTTAAACAATTAAAAAAAAAAAGTGTCATATGATAAAGTTTAATTTAGTTATATAGTACTGTTAGTACTGAATTTATAGAAGTTTATAGAAAAGTTTTCAAGGCTGGTCTGGTTATGTAAAAAGAAGTGGTTTAAATGAATATTCTGGGTTAATATACTTGGCTGGCATGGTGTTGAGTAAAACAAATCATTGAATGTATTATTGAAAGCAAAGCAGAGCAAAGCAAAAACCAAATAAAATCTAACAAAACAAAAACCAGAGGAAGGGTGGAATGGAAGGGTCTATGCCCATCCATAGCCTTTCATTATACATGCTTTTCTGTGCACACTTCTATTTTGTTCATTTTTACATTAACTGATGTGGGAGTTGAAATGAAACATTTTTATTTTATATTTCAGCTTTTTATTTTGCTTACTGATGATTATTATTTGTGGCAACAGCATGTCAAGCTTTACATAGAATATAACTTTTAGAAGTAGATATTTCTACAATATTTTCAGCATAGTTAATACATTAGAAAGTTCGTTAGGTCATGGTTTTTGTATGCTTTTTATGTGGAGAGGAACAAAATATATAAAAATGAAGGTCAGAACTGATAACTGCTCAGATCATGAGAGAAAGAGTAAAGAGAACGAAAGAGAAGCAGACTAACAGAGAGAGCTGGAGAGAGGGAAAATTAGTTGATAACTGGGTGTTGACTTGTGGTCTGTAATTACATCGTTGAGGAGCAGGAACAAGGCTGTCATTCAACTACAAAGAGCCTAGCGGCCAATATGCCAACCAACACAGACTCTATCACACACACACACACACACACGCACACACACACAATCAGGGCAGCTTGATGCTCATCAGCAAATTTATAGTTAGTCATATTAAGTGATTAAGTGCTGTGGATATTTCTAAATATAAAATGGATCAGCACCCAGTTCTCAAGGCATATGTTAGGAAGGACGATCTCATCAACAGTTTCTATGACATCACAGTGAACAGCAGCTGCTCTACACAAACTGCTACAGACATGCAGTGGCCATCTGGTGGACCGCTGTTCAATGTGGGCCAGCCCACTGGGTAAATATATATAAAGCAATATTTGCCAGCTGTTTACATTAATAAAATGTTAAACGACAGACATTAATTTTCAGTAATGCAAACTACTACTGGCCTTTTCGAATTTCCCAGATTTTTATGCCATTTACGTTATTCGTTACAATGTACATAAACATTTACGGTATGTAGCAGTTTTCAGCAGAGATGTGAGTAAATGTGTGTATATCTCTATCCAGACTTTCTTCTGTAATTTCACGTGTTATGAAAATGAAAATGTTTCATAAAACAAAAAAACACCATAACAAAATAAACCCTAAAACATTCTAAATCAAAAGCTGTGATCATTCAATTACCATGACTAGGAAAGTGATATACAGTATATTATAACAAAAAGATTATTTGCTTATTAGTTCACATGAATAATTTTATATACACACTTGTGTTTTATTATAGTTTTCTATTTAAGATTAATATTCTATTTAACATTAATTTTAAAAATGTAATGTATCATTACTCCAGTCTTCAGTGTCATATGTTCCTTCAGAAATCA
This sequence comes from Cyprinus carpio, assembly GCF_018340385.1. Taxonomy (NCBI): domain Eukaryota; kingdom Metazoa; phylum Chordata; class Actinopteri; order Cypriniformes; family Cyprinidae; genus Cyprinus; species Cyprinus carpio. Next base: position 10,027,681 of record NC_056588.1, on the reverse strand, counting down.
TTCTAATATGCTGATTTGCTGCTTTATCATCAGTTATTATTTGTCCTCAATTATTAATAATGGTTCTTATCAATACTGAAAACTGTTTTTGCTTCTTAATATTTTTGTGAACAGCATTTTTGAAATATAAATAATTTGTAAATAAGTATACTCTGTGATTCAGTTTTTTTTTTTTTGTTTAAAGGGGGGTGATTCATTGTTGGTGTAATATCTTTCACTTTGGATGTTATAGTACTAAATCCAGTGATTCAACAAACTGTTTATTTTTTATTGTACTGTATACACACACATAAAAACCCAACTATAAAAAATTTAGATTTAAATCAATATTTATGTACATTTAATTTACATTTAATTAAGTTATGAACTATATAAACAAATTAAACTTCATTTTTCATAATAAAAATAATGTGCTTCATTTATAAATCTTTTTTTCCAGATGCTTCCAAAGGAGGTTTTTATTAAATTCAGCTCACTTTTGAAGACAAACTATACCCAAGCACATACACACGTTTACAACATACAAGCTGGATTAAAATAAGCATTTATGACCACACATTATTATACACACTCCTTGTGACAGAGGTGAGAGTGATTACATCATACAAACTACTCCCCCTGGTTTGGAGTTTTTCATTTCTGTTGACACAACCCACAGCAGGGGTTTTCAGTTTTCTTTTCCACCCTCACTAGGTTTCCCTCCTTTTCCAGTGTACATCATTGGCCCTCTGGGGCTCAAGGTTACAAAGTGAGACAGCCCTTAGAAACAGAGTACACACACAAACACTGTTCTTGTTCATATCATGCCCTTGTACACCACCTCTCCTACATAAACACACACAATGAACACACATGTAGGCGCAAAAGTACTTTTAAACTCCAAAACTCACCCCCCCCCCACACATTTACATACAGAAAAAGTGCTATATTATTAAAGTAGAAGTATTGTGAAAAATTAAAAATCTGTCCTTTTCACTCTAAAAATGCTGTGTTGTTTCAACCCAACTTTGGGTCAAATATGGACTAACCTAACCGTTGGGTTTAGTTTTTATATTAATTTTTCAATCCAAATGTTGGGTTAGTCCATATTTGACCCAAAGTTGTGTTGAAAGTTGTGAGTGAATTCACTTACATTCATGTATTCTTCTGTCCAACACAAAAGATGTTTTGAATGCTCATAGTTAATTATATGACCCATCTTGATAAGATGTGCCTCATCTAAATGTACATGAAAAATGTTATGCATTTATTATTTGTAGATAATGTTATGCATTTATTATTTGTAGATAAGTAAATGACTACATGCATGAAATGCAAATCTACCACACATATTCAATAACTGATCTATATCTGTCAATCCAGTATCAGTGTCTGGGGTACTGTATCCAAAATTTTTTTACTGAGTCAAGTAATTGATCAATATATTAGCCAGGCTGATAAACTGTTGTTTATTTTGAGATGTTTGGCCAAATTCAGAAGCATAAGCTTACACATGCAAAATCTACCAGTCCAGTGAATGGATAACGCACATTTGGGTTTTAAATATTTATAGTGAATTTTAAACAAAAATTTCATAAAAAATATGAACTCTTGATTAAATTGAATAATTCCATTTCATTATAAACTACTGTTTAAAGTCTTTTAAAGAAATTAATACTTTTACTTAGCAAGGATGCATTAAGTCAATCAAAAGAAATAGTAAAGACATTTATGAAGTGACAAAAGATTTCCATTTTAAAGAAACTGTTCCTTTGACCTTTCTATTCATCAAAGATTCCTGTCTCTCTGTATAAATTTAGATTGTAACTTGTACAGTGTGAAGCTGCAAGTCAGTGTATCACAAGTGTTAGATCATACCGACATCCTGCTGACAACGGCAAAAATTTGTAAGACCGTCTCACCAAACCTTATGACTAATGCTGTGGGCTACTGTACAATGTGGAGGTTAAACGCTCTGCTCAACATCTCTTCAAACAAACCTTCCTGCTGACTAAACTGCACAGTACCAAAAAAAGACAGTGAAAGATAAAGTTAGGCCTCACAAAGACAAAGAGCAGGAGAGAAAGAAAGACTGATAAAGAGAGCATTAGAGAAATGAGAGGGCGATGTTGCTGACTCAGATGACCAGGCTATGGGGAGCAGTGCTGGGTAATTCCAACACGTCCAGCTTCTTATTAGTTTTATCCCTCAAGTCAGTATTGAAATCAGTGTTAAATGTGTTGCACTGTTCCCTCAGTGTGCTCAGGGGTGTAAGAGCTCACGCACAGCTGAACGCGCCAGACAGAGCGGTCGATAAGCCCATTTCAGTCTGCTAGTATTTCACAGTAGACACAGAGCCAATTAAAGGCGGCGTGGTCGGGACATTTCTTGGCTCAGCTTTATATGTGTAACACATCTAAGAGTTCATTCAAGAGGATCTGTATGCTGCAGAGCTCTCCCACAGCTCTAACATCTTCAAACGTGTTGAATCTGAAAGGTACAACTTGGATTTGCTTGGACAAGACATGTGGGTTAGCATGCTAAGCTACTGCCTGAGGACTGAAAGCCTGCAGTGTGAGCAAATAGAAGAGGCTTTTCACAAGTTGTTGTGGAGATACAGACACAGCAAACTATGAATTCATGAATATGAATTAGTTCCTGTTTTTTTTGCCCAGATTACAGTTCTGTATCACTTTGTCATGTACTTTTCAAACTTTTAATATGGTGGCTTAAGCTGTTTTAAGAATGATAATTGAACCTGTGGAATAAAAAAAAGAGCACCATAGGGACACAAACATTACAAAGACATGCGCTAACTGCAACATAAGTAGAATGATTGACACTGGACCACTGAGTTACTGAAAATGAATGCAAGTACACGATTATTCTGAATGTGACCTTAAAGCAAACCCTAATCACTTAAACTAAGGTGAACATATGTCCTGTTTTTCCCAGAAATGTCCTGGCCAGGATTTCTAAATTTTCATACCTGCTGAAGCCAATGATTGAAAAGTAGTTGACTAATAGTTTGCAGGCATTGGACATAATCGACCAATGGTCAAAGCAATGCAAATATGCTACATATACTACATTGAGGGTGGTTAATAAATAAGACACAGGTGTCTATTGAATTATCACATGCAAAAATAGAGCAACAAGTGAATTTGGAGAACCAACAGAATTTAGCTCTCCTCTTTAGTTCAGGCTCATCCCAGCAGGTTCCTCAACCTAGTCACCTGTTCCTGCAGATCTAGGACATTTTTTTAGCACAGAAGGCCAGGAAAAACATATCCGTCTCTCTGCCGTGCTGTGGAGCCCAGGTGAAGTATTTTCATGTTGTGTTTTATCTGGCGAAGGACATAAACACTTGGGCCATGTTCAGTTGATGGACAAAATAGACTGAGCAGTCTTTCAGCGCTGGGCTGTGCACACGCCTAAGCACGGGAAAAACACTTCAGATGAGCAATATGAGAAATCCAGGCTCAGAGGGAAGATATGAGCATTCATTGCATTTTACATGCTGTAAAACTTGTAAAACAAACTGTAAATTAGATTTAAATTATGTAGTGGCATTAAATTGAAACTGTCATCGATGCAAAAGTCCTAAATTTTCATTGTCTATCTGCAAGCTCTTCGTTGCTATACAGTCTTCCATTGTGCAGACAAATTAAATTACCCATCAACCCACGACTGTCTGAGAAACACAAAAATGCTCTGAATGTTTCTTGATGACCTCAATCCAACAAAAGAATTCAAGGAAAGCCTGAGATGCTTCTGAATGCATATCACATGGTAAACGCAAACACGAAAACACCTCAGAGAAGAGATGGCAACAAGGCTGCAGTCATTCTGCAGACTGAACTTAGGCTCACTTCATGACCTCCATTCAAACAACTTTTAAACATGCCAATTCTCAATTCTGTTTCTCAATAGTCTGTTAAATACGTTACGCCAAATGTTAACACTACATCCAAACCAACAAGATTACAGTAATAAGCCATTTTTCTGTCTGGACCTGGATTGCCATGACAGTTTACTGCTTGTCAATTAACATGTGTTTTACATACTGTACGTCACTTAACTCTCTGAAAAAAAAGGCCATTCATTCACAATTGATTTGTGTTCTGAAAAAAAAAAAGAAAAAAGATCAGTGATGTACAGTACTTATCTTAGTTCAGTACTGATCTTCAGCATATAGTAGAACCAGTAGGTCTCATTTAAACTGAGATTAAGTTCACTTAGTCACTACTAGTTAATCTGTAATTCAGTCACACAATTTGTTCTTAATGCAAGATTTATCTAGTTGTTCATAAGCTCCCCAAAAAGTAATGTGTAGTTGAATAGGAACAGAATATGGATAATATGACATTTATCATTATTGGTCCAATAAGCTGCCTTCAAATTTGTAAAAAGAAATAGTGTTGAAAAGCAATAAATTAAATTATTTAAAATTAAATCAAAATTCCCCATTGAAATGACGCTAAAATTATAAAATAATTAGTCAATAAAATTAAACTTAACTAAATATTTAAATTAAATTGGTATGAAAAAAGCAGTAAATAAATAAAAATAAATAAATACTAATATAGCAATTCAGAAATATTGATAGTTATTTCCTTGAATATTTTTATGTTAAAACGCTGGCATGCATAAGTGACAGTGTGAGGCACACTGGAAAGTTCACTGTTAAGATCGGTTTCATGTCGAAGGGCTGCTAAGAACCAATTGATTCACAAAGTTCATCATTTATCCGTCATTTAAAACATGAGCTCATTGATGCAATCCAATCGGTCTTCCAGTTTATTCCAGCTATTATTACTGGTTGAGGGCTTAAGTTAATATTTAGTTTATGTGTAGGGTTATTATGTTTCAACCAAGTTTAACGGTGCAATGCTCAAATATTTAGTAGTGCAAGTTAGTTGGTGCTGGAGCTGGTGCAACCGGCCCCTGGTCTCCATTGTTATTTATTTATATGACATGATGGGCCGAAAATGAACCAGGATTAACACTCGTCTTGTTCAGTTTGAGATAAAGAACTGGAGTGCAATACCCTGGTGGTAAAATAGAAAGGCTAATATCCCAGTGTCCCTCCACACTGTACAACAATAGGACTCAATGTCAGTGACCAAAGCTACCTGGATGACTGACAGCTCCGGATGAATTACTTCATCTATGAAGTTCTATGCAGCTTGGTGGAACGAGCCAGGAAAAACAAAAGGCACTTCTATTCAGACGATTCTCTGTTTGCACTTTCTGAGTGAGGGGAGTGTTAAAACCTGAAAAATCAAACCCCATTAAACATTTAGCAGGAAAATTTATGATCAGGTCTGTCTTCCGAGACAAGAGAGGTAGAGAATGGAGACATAGTGATCCTAAAACACAAATGGAAAGGAAGATATACAGTATAGAGACAGGGGGAGGTACTGACTACAACCTGGACTTTCTCATTTTTCCCCTATATTGAAAAATATGAGCAATGAAACTGATGAAAAATGGATGACCTATGATTAATCCTTGCCACTATGTCCCAGTCACCATGAATTACAACATCTAATGCTGCTGTCAGATAAACGAAAAAGGTCATAATTCATTCTTAATTTACTTGAAAGCATGTGTACACAGTGGTGACCCCATCATAAGACACGTTTATGGGTTGACTCCAGTGATCTGGCAGAAATACTGGATTCTGTACATTTATGAGAATAACCTTTCACAAAAGCGCACCAAGTTTGGCAAAACATAAAAACAAATGGCTTAATGACACCATAGTGGTACTATATAGCAAAATAAAAACAATATAAACCCAAACCATAGAAATGGACCTAGAGACATTCTCTAAGGTATTAAAGAGGCTTCCCTTTTCCACACCCAATTTTCCTGCAAGGTCTTCCATTAAAAATGTTCTGTTACATTTCAGCTCAAGTTTAAGGGCTCTTAGGCCACTCACTGTGCGGCTGACATCAAACTATAGATGCTTCCATTGAAAATAAAAGGGATGGCTGAAGCAGGAATGTGCTCTGGTTTTGCTCCAGATGGCCTCCAAAATGATTCCACTGCCCGTGTAAACAGGGCCTCTTTCCGTAAACACAGGGTTTTCTTTTTTCCTCACTCTTTCTCTCTCTCTTTTATATATAGAGAGAGAGATTTTAATAAATTAATTATAATAATATTATATGAAATATTGAATATGAAATGAAATTGAATATGAATATGAAATTATATACACACACATACATGATGTGTTCAATTCCAGGCAGACTACTGTACATTAGAGGTAGCGATTTTTATATAAATCGTTCCATCAGTAGGTGGTGACAAGTAGCTGTCTGAGTCAATAATTTTACCAATTTGTTCAAAACAGCTAATTTATTCCGGAATAAAACAAGCTACCACCTTAATGAATGAATCATCGAATAATTCACTCAACTGAATTACTCAAAAAGAATGGTCCATTCAGGAACGAAACAAGTCACCAGGTCACAATAGTTTATTTAACTATATTGTTTAAAATCAATGATTCATGCAAGAACGAAGCTAATGTGTTTGCTTGGAGAACCGTTACAATTAATTCTTATGTAGCTTTGTTCAGAAATGTTTGTTTGGAATTTTCATTGCTGGAAAATTAGAAATACCCTAAGTAGCTGGCAATATTGTTATCTTAAAGGTTTTAGACCAATGGTTGTGCAGCGTTTTTTCAAAACGTCAGTCTATTTGAGTAATCCGAAAAACAGTCCCACCCCCAAACTCACGAGATTGGTTTAACAAGAGTTCCTGTACCATGCTCAAACAAATATAGAAGGTTTTTTTAATTGTGTCCCAATGTTTATACTTTTAAAGGACTTAACCTGACTGAATGATTTACATATGATTGTTTCTGCATATTAAGCTTTGAAAGTATCTCAAGTATCTGCCACTGAAAAATTAGAATAGATAATGTAACAAGCATCCTTAGTTATACAATGTTGTACAAAAAATAAAAAATAAAAAATAAAATAAAAATATTTTTGGCTTAGCAGCTTGCATATAAGCCTTTGAGGAAAAAAAAAACATATCCTTCAAATACAGACATCTGGAACCAAGACTGACTTTAATGTATGAGAAAGATCACTCGGATGAAATTGGCAGCATAATCACTGTACACTAGTAAAATGTACACCTGATGTTTGACGCAATGCTCCAAGACAAAACACTTTGTCAAAATGCAGCAGACATCCAAGACACAATCTTGGAGGCGGCATAGACCCTACACACAAAAAAAGTCAATTTGTCATTCCTTATAAACAAGAGAGAGGAAGGAGGAATGTCACTGGAGACAGGGGATATAGACACAATATTGAGTGTCTAAGATATGTGTAAAACGTGAGTAAGAGGAATGTGTGCTGGAGGCAAGACTCAGACAGCGGGTGGAGGTACTTCCACACATACAGTGACTGGTTCTTATATAACCTACTGGCAGAAACACACAGGAAGAGGAGAAACTGATCCAGGTCTTCCACTAGTTTATCATACTCTCTGTAGCATCGAAATTTCTCACCTTTTGCCCTTTGCCATCATGTCCTCCTATCTTTGTTTTCCATAATTATATTTCAAATTTTTTCCTGTGTACTTCCTGTCCGTTGCATTAACTGTAAGATTTCTGTCATGTCTTGCATTTCTTTTCTTTACAAACCCCAAGTTGGTGCTATGGGTTTTGAGTGCAATAACTTGCAGATTAGATTTCCTTGTAACTTGAGCATATTGTGACATAATGAGTGTTTGCTAAAATATGCTATCATGAACCATCCGGCACCACCCACTCGAAATCTACACCTATGATAACAATACACACCCTGCTTCCAACCACCCCCATCTCTCCGCTTCAGATCTCACTGAGAATGTTTTGACTTCCATCACAGGTGGCCATTGCAGCTGTCTGTCTGCTTGTTTATGAAGGATACCATAAAATGTCTCAGCATATGTCATGTTTTAACCACAGCAACTGCTCATGGCATTAAAGGACAGTTCACTCAAAAATGAAAATGATGTCCCTCATGTTGTTTTTTTGCTTAAAAGTGCATAGTGAGGGTTTGAAGCCAAAGGGCATAAGTGTAATCCCTCAGTAAATGATGTTGGGCAGGATTCTTAACTCCTAGATGACCCCTAAATATAACTGAATCTGCAGCTTTTGTGTTAGCAGCCTAAACCCTTCGTAATAAGACAAACTCAATCCCCTTTTCTACACCGTTGACTCCTTAGCTAATTTTGTTGACATACCTAAGAGTACGGATTTCATGTGAAACTCTCAGTCTTTAGCAAAACAGAGTTAAACTAAAGCAAAGAAACCATTCTGAACTAGACTTTCAGGGTGATTAAAGGGCTTCCCTTCTTCAAGCAAGATTTTAAAGTGAAGTTCAGGTTTGGTGTCATGTAGAAGAAAGACCTGAGAGAACACGCATGATTCAAAAGAATCGTCATAACTCACGTTTAGTGCAGCGCTGAGATCCTTGGGTTTTGCTCCAACCAACACAGCACTGCCCCCCACAGACGTTCACTCTGCAATGACATCAAGAGTCACACTCACACACAAACTGAATGGACCTACTAACCTTACTGTAACCCTGTAGCTGGTTGAGGCTCCAATATAATCAGTCCTCTTATTCTCACTGTGCAATTTCATACTGTACTTCAGAGCTAAGTGAGAGGAACTGATCCAAAGTACAGAAAATATGAAGAAATACAGGGCTGGGATACACTTAATACGGTTTGTGATTGTGGGGAATGTGGAAAAATCTTTGTGAATGGCCGGCTGAAACTTTTTAAGGGGCATAAGGTTCATTGGTAGGGAAGCCGGTAGCCTACATTTAAACTGGCTCACGTGGCTTCTTAAAACAACAGATGTTACCTTGCTTTTTTGAACGTTATGATCACTGTAGATTGGTTGCCTTATCAAATTAATTGCTCCTTGATGACACCTGGCTGCTAACATCATTGGAAATCAAATGCAAGATTCAGACCTCTAAGGAACTACAACCCTCTCACATTCTGGATTGTTTCTATTTAACAGTATTATGTTAACAAAATTTAAGTTCTACATTTTGAGAATCGTACTAAACTTTTAGAACAGTCATATTTCTTCTTCTGGCTAATTTTTATATTTCTTTGTATCAAACTGTAAACTACACACAGCCCAGTAATCGGTTTGACTTACCGATCATTTTTATCAGCACCATTTGGTGGGTCCCTTAAAGAAAAGCATTCAGTATCGGTATTCACAGGTCACTTTATAATGTTACTTTATTTTTATTTATTAAATATATTTTTAAGTTTGGATAATAAACTTTGTGACCATTTAGACTGTAAAACAACTTTGCATAAAAACAAATAAAACTAACACTACCCATTATTCATAATTACTATAATAATAGTCTAATGACTATTCATAATCAATGTTTTTACTGTTGTAGCTGTCCGACTCCAATGCCTAATAATCGGTATCGTACTGTAAAAAACAACAAACAAAAAAACTATATATGCTGTTGGTCGACAGTTAACGTAAAGTGTTATATACATGAATATATTTGGCTCTGATCTTACCCTGACATTTTTATATGATGGCTGGATGTGTGTCGGCCAGGCTGCGCGTCCTGACGTATCGGAATGCTCGGGTTCGGGTTCGATTGGTGACCCATTCTGCGGGTCCGGACCTGGCCGCCGAAGCTGGCTTTGAGCTCTACATTGTAGGAGTGCGGCTGTCCCGACGCTCCCGAGAGCGATGAAATGGAGCTCACGTGAACCCCGTCCGTACCGCTCGGTCCCGGCTGCAGCACGTACAGTCTCCTGAAGCCGCTCTTATCCGCCGAGAGCAAATCCGGAGAAATCAATAACGTTAAAGAAACAATGATGTCCCACATGAGCACAGCCATATCCACTGGAAGTGAAAGTGTTGGGAAAGTCTGAAAGAACCACTCTGTACTATATTTACACACTATAGATAGAGAGACACAAAAATAAAACTATAGAAGTGCAGCTCCACTCTGTCGCGTGTGAAGCAGTTGTAAACCCTCGCGCGCTGTCATCTATTCGCCATAAGAAAACACTTAGAGGCAAACATAACTTAAAAGAGGGGAGTGAATGCTTGGAGTGAAAGAAAGTTTTAAAGCACGAAACGGAAATCGGGGAAAACTGGAGTCAATGCGGCGAGAGAGCTCGCGTGCGCGCGATTTGAACTCGAGCAGAAGTTTGAAAACTCTTGGGCGCGTGTGTGCGCAAGGGCACAAGTTTGTGCTCGAGCTCCATATAGCCAATCTCCTGCAGAGATGACGTCAGTAATAAGGTTCTTATTGGAACACACATGTGGGGCTAAACCCTTAAACCAAAGGCAAAAAAAACTTTAGAACTGTTTCAGACGTATGAATTTGAAGGTGGGGGTCGTTTGTAAAAATGTTAGTTAAGTGCATCCATCATAAGTCAAGCCTGTCATATAGAGTGCAGGCACCAGTTCCACTGTTCCATACATCTTTTTAAGAAAAAAAATAAGCTATTCCAGTGCATGGTTCTTAAGATATTACATTGGGCATCAACTGAGGATTGAACATCAATATTGCTTATACAAAAGTAACCAGAAATTAAATTAGAATCAAACACTGGCTATGCCTACATGCACCCTATAATGCGATTAAGCCACTGCTGGAATTAAAGCTGAAGCTCTCGCAAACAGAATACCATAATTATGCACATAATTCGAGTAACCATAATCACAGTAAATGCTTTAACCATCACACAAAGTGCGCATGTGTGGAAGAGAACCCGCCTCACTTTGGGGGACCTCAGAAATAGGGTTAATACTTAATAATACCCTGACACTTTCACATGGCATTGGTAAGCATATAAACAAGTTTGAATAGATTTGTCCAATCAGAATTCCTTACTGAGATCTTTGGCAATAATTGGACTATTAATGTGCATTGGAAATATAGCCATTGAAACTTATTATTGTGGTTTTTAAGGATAAATTGGCTATATTGTCATATCTAATCTGGCTTACTGATAGAATTTGCCCTTAAATGCCATAGGATTTGATGGACATGCATTGCTGTCCAAGATGGGAAACTAGCTTCACTCTTAAAAATAAAGTTTCTTTATTGGCAGATTATTCCATGAAGAACCTTTAACATCCATGGAAACTTACTGCACAAAATGTTCCTTAAAAAAGGGTCAATATTTTATTAAATGTTTATCACACCAAGAAAAATTGTACTTTTAAGAATTGGTCAATGAAAACTTTGTTAGGAAACTCAAACTGGCTCTGTCATCACTGTGAAAACCCCCTTTGGGAAGCCTTATTTTTAAGCATGTCGACTATCTTAAACCAACTAAGACCATTTGCAAGATGTTTTTAGCTCTCCCCTGCCATTTACAACACTACTGTAACAGAGGTTAAAAGCCATCAGAACCATTCATTTATTCTGCTGATATACTTAAGTGAGATTTATTGAGTAACAGTCAGAAACAGGGAATCGAAGCGGTCCATGATTTTCTATACAGTTATGTGATCCAAATGACTTTCTCCCTACAGCATGCCTGACTGCTTACCAGCTCTAAATCTGACTTTGAGAGCCTTCTGCCCATGAACAGGGACCCTATGGCCTCCCTACATGTCAAAAACGGATCCTATTAATACATTCAGCATCCGCACACACCCTCCTGTTTCAACACACAAATAGATGAACATGCCTCCATTCTTTCACACGCTCACAATTCCCTAAACTTAGCCGAAAGTTGCTGTCCTCCTACAGATGCTTGTTATCTGGATTACCAGAACATCTTTATAGCATTACTGAAAGATGACTCAGAAACTTCCTTAGATCAAGATCATTTTAGGCCTAGACTGAGCTCAGCCCACTCTAGGATATGCGTGGGTGAGACAGCCAGAGAGACAGATAGACAGACATGGAATACCATTCCTCTTAAGCTCTGGAGTATTTGGAAGGAGATTTCAGACTGATTTATTGATTGCATGAGATCATCCTTGAGAAGAACCGAATGTCTTGAAAGAAACTGTTCTGTTTCTACACAACCTAACAGGTGTTAAACAGTCCATTTGTATAATGTACATGCGCAAACAATTTATATTGTGAAGAATATTGCCACATTAGGGTTGTTTACATCAACTGATGGTCTCTAATTGAAAAAAAAAAAACAAGAAAGTTCCTGTTACATCTTCCATGTCTAATGGTTTAGAGCTGAAAAATAAATTCAGTTAAGGAACAGAGAGAGAGTCGGTGCTGTCATAATGCTATCACAGCTATTTTTAGTTTAAAAATAATGACCATCATAACTAAAAGATGAGCAGGAGAGAGAGAACACAATGTTAATGGCAAGATTTTGGCATGCTTTAACAAAGTAGTTTACACTACACTCTCAAATCTCATTTTGGTCTGTGAATCTAACCTTCAATGGGGATTTGCACACAATTCCCAGCCATGTGAATAATAATAATAATAATAATAATAATAATAGTAATAGTAAAGTAACAGGAGGAAACGCATACAATGAGTAATTGTAACATTAGTAATAATGTTCTCAAAGTTTTAATTAAATAGGCTTAATTGCTTCAATCATTCAGGTTGTGAGCAGTAACAGCAGTACTCTCTATCAGCCAGTCATGTGCAAGAAATACAAAGGCAAACTTACTATTTAATATAAAATGTATCATTTTATACAGTTGCTAAGGTGTTCTGGGAGGTTTTTAACGTTGCTATGCAGTCGCTAGGGTGCTCTGTGTGGTCTGTGTATTAGGCCAATCAAAAGAACCCATCTTCAGCTGTCAATCATTCTGGTTTCTGGAAAGGACTTACAGTACCCTTTATTAAGTCTACAAATTTATCACTAGTTTTATCGTCCAGAAGGTGAAAATCACAGATCTGATCGCTTAGAAAAGTAATGACACCTGTTCTCAATCAGTCAAGTGATTTGAAATATCATAATTTTTTGTATTATAGTCCCCCTGGATAAATACTTCAGATAAAGTTTACCCAAAAATGAAAATTCTGCCATCATTTACTCACATATTCATCCATACTTACATTCTTCTATGGAACACAAAAGATATTTTGAAATTCAGTGAGGACCTCACTGACTTTGACTGTATGCATAAAAGAAAAAAACAAAAACACTATTCAAAATATATTTTTGTGTTTCACAGAAAAAAGTCATACAGGTTTAGAATGACGCGAGGTAAGTAAATGATGATAGAACTTTCATTTTTGGGTGAACCACCCCTTGTTTTGCAAACTCACCTCTTGGGAATATCCAAATCTAAACCATTTCATCAGTACAGTAGTACTTGGAATTTAAAAGATCAATTGTGTCAAACACAATCAACTTTTACAGCTATACTTTATAAACTGTCAGAGAACATAACGCAGGGCAATCGGGTTCTTAAGTTGTTCATTTGTGCGTGAGACGGCAGGGACGCAATTAAATGATACAGCAGTCACAAATGCGGCCCACAGAGGGAGGACAGGAACTTCACACTGTATTATTGGTATCACCACAACCCTGCGGGAGGAAGGAGAGCTGTGCTGGGAATTAACAGTTTACATAGCTAAAAATGTGCTTTGCGATTGTTGTAACAGCCAGCAGGGCAGCCCTGGTGGGAGGGACGCAAATGTCTTCTGTCAGCAAATCTCTAATGTAATAAGGGGTTTTCAAACACAACATTTTGGTTTTAGATACTACCTAAGTTACAGTATTTGCCATTTAGACAACTGCAACCTTGAGGACAGCTGAGGAGAGCTTGATATTTATTTTAGGCACATCCTGCTAGCTTCCAAAAGCGCAGAGTGCTGCAGGGATGGTCACACCCTGGAAACAAATTACCTTTTTTAGAATTTCCTGGTTTTATCGTCTAAAGTTATTGGGTTTTTGATTAAATGCATTTACACTGCAAACAGGTAACATACTCACTAGTCTGCTTCCAGCCTTATGATCACATTAAACTCTTTATTGTTTGAAGTAAAGATAGAAAGATAAAAGTCATGTGACTGTAGTGCAATTTATTTTATAGTCTACGTTTAGCTTTTTACATCTGGTGATTGTATTTCAGCATCAAAATTCATAAAAGTTGTGCATTGGCCTACAATAGCACGTCATCACTGCAGCACTCTATTCAGAAGAACAGAGCAGCACTTTTTGGATGATGTAGTAACAAATGCCGAACATATGTGGCACTGATTTTAAATATCTCTGCTATAGTGTGTTGACATTGTGTAATCTCTGTAAGTAGTTCACTTGGTGGTTCCCAGAACAGACACAGAATGGTTGCTTTGTATCAGTTTCATATTTCTTAGCCCCCAGCTATCCTTTTGGTTCTCCAGGGCAACTTACTAGGCAATGTTCTTGCATCATTTGTACATAGCTGAATATGATGAATAACCAAACACTGCCAATTTCCTTGTTTCTTGTTAACGGTCAAGCAAACAAAGAAATGATCTCACAATGAAAGTTAATTACTTACAGATATTGTCTAATGCTCAAATACCATGCAGAAAAATTACTAGCATGATGCAATTTCTCAGAGGAAAGGCACAGAGATATGTGCAAGCAAGATGGGCGTCAAGACAGGAAGAGAGTCTAGATTTATAAGAAATCAGATTGGTAAAAATAAATCTCTCTAAAATCTCACTAGAATTGGACAATCAAATATATCAACATTCAAAAAGCTCAGAAAGGCAACTCTGCAAGCTCTCAATGACATAATGACCTAATCTGATACATACTTTATATCCACTATTGTTCAAAAGTTTGTGGTCAAAGGTTTTTTTTATATATATATTTCTTCTATTCAACAAGGACACATTAAATTGATCAAAAGTGAGAGTAAAGACATAAGTTGCAAAAGATTTATATGATAATAATAATAATACAAATCAGCATATTTGAAAAACATCATAATTAAAATATTTCACAAAAAACAAATCCAACAAAAGAATAAACCACAATAAAAAAAAAAAAAAAATAAAAAAAAAAAAGAAATATTTAATATAAAAAAAAAGTTATTTTTATTTTAGTAATAATATACCACAATAAAAAATACTCAACCCTCTGGAGTCTAAGGGTATTTTTGGGGCCTGGAGAAGTCTAACTTGAAACTATTAAAGATATTTTACAGACCCCAAACATTTTCATGGTAATGTGTTCCTGTAATACTTTTAAATAATCAAATATGGGCTTTTCAAACTTGAAACTATTTACCCACAGTTATAATAATAACCAACATTTTAAATTCAAAAGGCAAACTTTTGCTGAACCCCAGGTTAAAGGTTGCCTTAAATACATTAACTGAGGGTTAAGTTTTGCGTGGATGAAGATTGCTGAAATAAATTAAAGCAAACATTGTCAGTGTTTAGATTTTATGCCCAACTGAGGCGCTTTTTCAGATATCATGATAGCAATCTCCGAAACACTCCCTTTGGCAGAGAACAAAATAGACAGTAGAGACAGGGTGAGGAGAGTCAATGAAAAGTTATGCTTAATATGACTGCTGTAGGAAAGGCTTCCAGTTAAAATGATAATACACAAGTCACTGAGTCTGTCCTGAGTTCAAGACTTTTTCCAGTGTCTTGGTTTTGTCAGTCTCGGGAGCATTCAGACTCAAACACGACCCTTTTCTGGTGTTGGTCTTGAGTCGAACTCTAGGCCTAGATTCAAACTCAGAGTTTGTCATGACTTTAACACTGTTGCAACGCATATGATGTTGCTTGACCTAGCTGTCAGTTGTCACTCATTTTATTCTACTCTGACTAAATCATCATATACACAAGTTCAAAAAACAAGCACATGGATTAAATACTGTATGTAAGAAAGAGACTGTGTACTATTTATTGGAATGAGGCACTGTTGAACAAAGGAAATTCATTGCCAGCTTCAGGGACCTTAAAATCACATTGTGTGATCACAGGAGCTCTGACTAGGGCAAAGACAGCTGACCCTGGATCAGGTCATGATGACAAATATCTTTAACTCAGTCATTAACAAGTCTTTATTTTAAGTTTTTCCTGCTGATTTAACAAGCGACAGAAGCCCTAAGCCCTCCAGGATCAAAGGGAGGAAGAAAACTGCTATGGCTTCTCATTGGCTGCGTAGCTGGGCACTCAGGTCCTGCAGCTCTGTGATGAGCTGCTCGAGCTCGGTGACATCACCTCTGAGGTCATCATGGAGTTCACCTGTGGCGACATCAGTGTACAGCTGCTGTGAAGAGAAAACAAAACAAAAAAATGTGAGACTTATAAATGGGAGCTGACAAAAAGATAATTACTTTTCCATAATTACTATTACTCCAGTTTTCGGTTTCACATGATCCTTCAGAAATCATTCTAATATGTTGATTTGTTTCTAATATCTTATTATTACTGATGTTGAACACCATTATGCTGCTTAATATTATAATAATATAGTTTTTCAGGACTCAAAAAGAACAATTTATTTGAAATTGGATTTTTTCTACATTATATACAGTCTTTACCGTCACCTTTAATCAATTTAATGTGCCCTTTCTGAAAACATTAACTTAAAAATAATAATAATAATAATAATAATAATAATAATGATGCATAAATAAAAATACTACCCTCAAATTTTCTAACAGTATTTTATATATATATATATATATATATATATATAGAATATATATATATATATATATATATATATAATATATATATATATATATATATATATATAAAATCCATTCTAAATTTCCTTATTAAATATCCTGTTTTGTTGGATTTGTTAGCACAAAAAATACACAAAAATCCAAAATTTACAAAAAAAAAAAGACCCCTTTTTTCAACACTCAAAAAAGTCAACTAGCCACTTGTTTGATTTGCAAAATACAAATATGTCTGATTAAATAAGAATATAACACGTTTACTTATGTTAAATGATTCATTCTTGTTATTTGTAACTAAATTACGAAATAATCAAATTAATTCGATCAGCACGTGTTGATTCAATGAGACTGAAGTGCTTCTTATCAATACCTCTCTCTGGTGAGTCACTATGCGCATGCGCATCGAATGCAAACGCGCCAAAAGAAGAAGAAGAAGAGTCAGTCACTGCGCATGCTCATCATCACTTCGGCGGGAAGTTCGGAACACGTCACGCCGTGGAGTTTTGTGTGCGGTTTGAACTGCTGCGTCTAATCGGTCTGCATCCGTGATATTGAGGGTAAGTTTGACTTGATATGTACCTGTTTTTAATTAGTACAGTGGGATTTTAGATTAGAAATACGTTATTACACACTGTGGCGATGTTTCTAAGTAGGCTTATTTTCTCATTCTGAAAAACACGTGTTGGGGTAAATTTCCTTGTCTGCGTCGATGCGAGTTTCCTTAAACGTTAATCATTTCAAAATTTAGCATCACAATTCAATCCTAGCTACGCCTAACTATTAACTACACAACCGTAAACTCTACCCCAACGATTGGAAGGGAGAGACGGAGGAAAAGTTAACGCAGAGTCGAAACACACCATGCACCCTTTTTTCTGTAAGTGAATGTAAGTTAAGGTAACGTTATATATATGCAACTTGGCCTATCTGAAATACCAGACGTTATTTTATTTTTTTGTATTTTTATTTATTGAGATTTTGCTTCGTATAACAACGGAGGGATGTTATTAAAGTGTTAGTTCATCCATACATTAAAATTATGTAATTAATGACACCCTCATATCCTTCCAAACCCGTAAGATCTCCGTTCATCTTCGGATCACAGTTTAACTAACGTTACCAAATAACGTTCGCCTGGCCCTTTTTGTGAGTGTAAAGTATATCAGCAAAAATATTACTTTAAACGTTTTATAACTAGACATTTCTGTATTTTCAATCCCAGCTTACTGAAATACAGTATGCAAAAATAGTCAAGTAAAATATGATGCAGTCGATCATCTATTTGAAATATCTAAATTGCACTAAAAGTTCTGATTTTATAGGGTTGCATGGTTTTATCCAGGGAGCATAGTTCTTAATATAAGTAAAAACTCTTTAATATTTAGTAACAGCAGCCAGTAGTGGTAACTTTCTTTAGAATAGGAGAATATTGTGTTTTTCTGGCCTTAGCATACACATTAGGGTAAATTGATTGCAGTTTTGCAGGTTAACTTTTATATATTTCTTTTTCACAGCGGAAATGTTCCTTTTTTTCATACACACAAAAAAAGGAAAAATGCATCACAATATAAGCTCTCCCCATGCTCTTCTGGTGTGAACCTCACCTTAATTACATGGTAAGTAGTTTTTCTTAACACTCACATACATTAATGTATAACTAACTATCCTTGATTACTGAATTTTCTTTTTCTTTCTCTTTCAGTGACTTTATGTGGCAGTGCAGTCAGTGTGTTGCAAAGGAGAGTTGAACGTACAAATTACTTAAGCATTATAAACTACACCATTGTTTTGGAAATCATTATGTTTGTGTATATTTAAATTGTCCATGCACATTTAAGACATGTGCAGGACTGAAAACCCACGTGTATAGAGTTCACCCATTAAATTCTACACAGACCGCAACACAATCATGTACTTTCGATGTGAGTTATGCAACCGTTCTGACCTTTCCACGGAAAAAGATTTATTTATTCACATTGGAACACATTTGAAAAATAATGAGACTGTAACTTGTGTATTTTTTGGGTTGCTCTTTCAAGACAAACATTTTAAGTTCATTTTATCCACACAAAAAAAGAAAGCATAACTCACAAAAAGATTTTAAAGCAGGTTTAACTGTGTTTGCAGACTCGGCACATAGCTCTGAAGATTTTAGTGCTGGTAGGTTCTACTGATGTGTCATATGCTGAAGTTGGTCCTGAGTCAGTGTCAGAAAGTGATGATCTTGCTGTTGTCAATTTGCCCAAATTAATTGAACAGAAAATAGCTGTGATATTGTTGAAATTAGAACATATATATCATATTCCTGCCAGATTGTTAGATGAATTGTTGGAAAAACTGCATTTTTGGTTAAGCTCGGCATGTGCGCCACTCACAAAGCGTGCTCTTTCAGATATTTTCAAAAGCCATAACCTCCAGATCAGTCAAGCTGTTACTGAAGAAAAATTTGTCAAATCTGTTTGTGTTGCTAACCTAGTGGCTCAAATTTTTGGGAAAGTACGGGACACTTGCAACGTCTTAACTATTTCGTTGCTCATAGAGAAATGGATGAAACGGCTTCTTATTCTTTTGTTATGCATTGTCAATGTTTTTCAGATTGATAGGGAGTTCTTTCGGTTTTCTACTGTACCACTGCTTTCTACGTTCTTTTGCTGAACTTGACCGGTACTCCCGCACGTTTGATGGAGATCTTCAGTAGAAAAGTCGGGCAATCAGGAAAAAAATCCGACAGATCATGGATGCCATCTCCAAGGTTTGTATTGATAAATGAGTTTAGTAGTCATTCTCAATGAAGATATTCTTTCATGTTCAATCTTTTTTTTTTTTTTTTTTTTTTTTTTTGTAAAACCGTAAGTACTCTTAAGCACTGAAGTTTGAGTTAATCTTGTCCCCACCCCACAGGATGACACTATACATACCAGAATAGCCTGTGTGATCAAGTCTCTGTGCACCTACCTAATAAATAAATAAATAAATTAAATTTATGCATTAGCAGACGCTTTTATCCAAAGCGACTTACAGTGCATTCAGGCTATCAATTTTTTACCTACTTGAATGAAGACCCTGAAAAACTAGTGAAGGCATATTTGGTGAGTTGATGAGAAAATGCAATTTCAAAAGCCCATTAAATCTTAACTTGGGCCGTGTTTTCCCCCTATTTGCTACTACAAAAATGTGAAATGAGAGCATGCATAACTTGATCAAATAACAGAGCTGGACAAATTAATTTATAGGAAACTAATGGTACACCATGACAAAATTATGTTATGAATTGGTTAATGCACAAAAACCTAATACATTTTTATTTCATATTGGTTGAGCTCTCTTGGGCCTGACTTAGAAAACTGTAAACCCACCCTAAAGATTTAAATTGATCTAAAAGCAGAAGAGGCGTGCAACAAAAATAAATAAATGACATAAGAAAAACTACATGCCTGCTTTTGTTTTTATTGCAGTGCATTATATTCTAAGATGGTTCTAATGTTTATAGCACCTCATTCATTATAAATTTGGTGGCCAAATAATAAGTCTTATAACATAATGCACTGCAATAACCCTTCAGCACCCACTGTGACCTCAATAATCAACATTTAGAAGAATTAACACCTTTCTGACTGTTTAAACTTATAAACTGATAAATTATAACCTGGTAAATGTAGAATTCATAGCAGAGCTCCTGTATTGGATTGAAGTGCACTTTACAGGTGTACTTAATAAGGTATAATGTGTGTATAAGTGTGCAATTCTTGAAAGAAATATTTTAGATAATTAGTTTTTTTAATCTTTCATGTCGTCCCACAGGATTCAGACATTGAGTCACAAAGTACCATGGAACAAACTGTGATGGGAGTGTATGTCATACTGAAGGAGGTAGCGCTGCCTGACGATGACCCACAGTACATTGGTGTCCTAATTGAAGGTGTGGAAGTCCTCAGTGACTTGAGTAGCATTGCGCAGGCTTGTGCTCTGTTATTTGGGCTGATATACTGTTTGAACATGAGCTACTCACCAGAGCTCAAATGCACTTTGAAGTCTTGCAGAAGATCTTTCTGAATCTTAATGGACAGAGTCAAACATAAAGTACTTTTTGAAGTTCTGCATTTTTGGCGTTCTGTGTGTGTATATATATATATATGGACAACTGTTATTCATGGCACTGTTTCTCTAATATAAGCTTCTGGAGCAAGTAACATTGAATAAGACTTTTAAGTAAAAAAATTCCACTTGGGAGTTTCAACTTATTTTTTGCACAGTTCCTACAAACAAGCTACTGGAGCAAGTGAGCTTGAACAACACTGGTGTACTTACGAAGATGCACATTTGTAGATGATTACAAGCTCTTTTATAGACCACTCTTTTTGATGGCACAGTCCCTATAAACTGGATTGATGGTGCAAGTAAGGTTGGCGTAATTAGCGAAGCTTGTTTTTGTTTGTTTTAAATGGACTTTGACTACAACAATGTTTAAAGGGACCACTGACTGAAGTAGTTGTTACACGCTTACAAATATTTTCTGGGAGTGGAGCAGTAGCTGATGCACAGTATCAGGTTGTTTATTTTCAGACGTGAAGCAACATAACTTCATGTGTATATGTATTTGGTAATCTAGAGTTATCAAAATCATTTTCATGTGATTCCACAGGAAGCAGCTGCTAAGTTTTTTTTTTATTATTATTTTTTTTTTTTTTTTTTAAATCGTATTGCATCAAACTATTATTAATATTTTATAGCTCAAATTTATAAACTCACAAAAGTTTGTTTTATGTTCATGTTCAAATGTCACATTTTGTGTCCGATCAAGGTTTACCTTACAAATTCCCAAAAGGGTAGTGTTAAAAGTGTCTTAATTTGTTATATGTGAAGCAACATAGCTACACTGTAATTTAGAATTATCAAAATACATTTCATGTGATATCACAGCAAGCTGCAGCAAGGTGTTTTTTATTATTTTATTTATTTTTTTTTGCTGCAAACTTTTTTTTTATTTTAAATTTTTTTTAAGTACTGTTTTCTAACTAATATTGTTTTACTCACAATTCTTTGTTATACATTCATGTTCGTTCAAATGTTGTTGTTGTGTTTTTTTTTTGTTTGTTTTTTGTTTTTCTCTCAGGCCAAGGTTTACCTTACGAATTCCCAAAAGGGTAGTGTTAAAGTGTCTTAATTTTTTATATGTGAAGCACCATAGCTACAATGTAATTTAGAATTATCAAAATACATTTCATGTGATATCATTACAGCAAGCTGCAGCAAGGTGTTTTTGTTTTTTTGCACCAGACTGTATCTTTTTTTCTTTTTTTTTTGTACTGTTTTATAACTAATATTGTTTTACTCACAATTGTTTGTTATACATATTCATTCATGTTCGGTCAGATGTTGTTGTTGTGTTTTTTTTTTTCTTTTTTTTCCACAAAATGGTGTTAAAGTCCTACAAGCATTGCTTTGGGATCAGTTTTCTCAAGGGCCAAGATTTAGTTGGCTATAAATGTTTCTTATGCATTGTGTTACAAACAGGAGACTAAAAGTGAAGAAAGCAGGTTAAACTTAATTGGTGCATGTTAAAGGCCAATGGAAAAAAAAAAAAAATTTCAAATTTAAATTTTTTACTGTGCTTTTTTTTTTTTTTTTTTTTTTTTTTTTTAGATTACTGGTGCAAGCATAATTAGTACATTCATCTAATTTAAATAAAATAGATTTTCATTAAACTATCAAAACCATACATTAACAAGATGTTAACTAGTTGATTTAACAAAGCAGAATTTTGTTGAATTAAAGTTCTTTACCAGCATTGAGTGAATAAGAATAAATTTGATTAGACTAACGCAATATAAACATTTTGATTCAATTAGTTGCAAAGAAGTTTCATTGACATGTTATAATCATCTTTAATCTACAAATGTATATTGTGTTCATATAACACATTCGAAGCAGTGCAAGTTTACTTGATTTGATTAGATGCATAATGGGTGCTACGAATAAATCATGTTCATTCAACAATTTATTTTTAACTCACTAGCATTAAATAGTCAGAAATTGCCAATTTTTACAAAACAAAAGAGGCCTGTTTTGGCAAAACTTTAGCAAAACCCTTAAAGCTAAAGACTTTAAGAGCTGAGTGTGTGTGAAACTCACTTTGGCTTTGGTGACAAGGCTCTTCAAACTGAGTCGAGCTGAAGACAGCAACTGTAGAGCCTCTTGAGGATTGCGCTTAGACCTGCTACAGCTGATGGAGACTGAGAGAAAAGGACAGGAATCACTGAGGAGTTTCATCTACAGTAGAGTCACGGCAGTTTAGAGAGGGCAGCGCTGGAACATTAAGCATCTGTATGCTGCACAGCCAGCGAGGGGAGACAGTGAGTGTGTCGGGCTGTCAAAGGTCACTTGAGGTCTGTGGCCTAATACAAAAAGTTTGTCATTATTTACTGTATCATAGTTGTGTGTGTGTGTAGTTTTGTTCACATTAAGTTTTGGATCACGACCTCTGAGCGACTCATGTTTAATCACTGCAGCTATTAGTGAAACATCCAACACCATTAAAACAGTCATTCAACACACTGTCATCTAGTCTACACATTTTTTTCAGAATGAAACTCATAATTAGCAGAGTCTGCAGCAGATTGTGGGGAAGTCGTGGCCTAATGGTTAGAGAGTATGACTCCTAACCCTAAGGTTGTGGGTTCGAATCTCGGGCTGGCAATACCACGACTAAGGTGCCCTTGAGCAAGAACCCCCAACTGCTCCCCGGGCGCCGCAGCATAAATGACTGCCCACGGCTCCGGGTGTGTGTTCACGGCGTGTGTGTGCACTTTGGATGGATTAAATGCAGAGCATGAATTCTGAGTATGGGTCACCATACTTGGCTGTATGTCACGTCACTTTCACGTAATATGATTATCAAGCATGGCTAAAAGAACTCTAAAAATAGCACGTATTGTGTGTGAAGATATTTTAATTTTCCTGAAAAGGTGCATTCCCAGAATTCTTTAGTGTACTGTTTACCTGCTCTGTTTATCTTCCTCACACATACGGAGGGAAGAAACAGTTTTATGAGTATACACGTCTACCTCAGTGCCACTCATTCTCTCTGTTTCTCGGTTTTTCCTCACTTTCACATCTCTGCATACCTGTCTTTTTGTCTTTTATTCCGTCATTTCCTTTCATTTCTGCTTCCGTGATTTATTTCTCAATTCCTTCTTCTTTCTATTTCTTCCTCCCTTCCTAAAAACTCTCCTTACTTCTCCCCTCCATTTCTTTCTTTCATTCTTTTTACATTCCCTCCTTTCATAAATTCCAAAATTCATTCTAAATTCTTTCATTCTTTCTAAATTCTCATTCATTCTTTCTAAATCTTTTAAAATTGTATTATTTTTTCCTAAAATTTTTTAATTTTCTTTCTAAATTTTCTTTTTCTGATTGTTTTTCTATTTTTTCTTTTGACATTCTTGTAATTCTCTCTAAATTATTTGTTTCAAAATTCTTAATTCCTGCTTTCTTCTTAAATTCTTAGTTTTTCTTTTTTCAATTCTCATTCGTACTAAATGTTAGTTTTTCAAAATCTTTTTCTAAATTCCTGCTTCTTTCCTTTCTAAATGCTTTTCAAATTTTCAAATGTTTTTCTCTAAATTCTTTCTTGATTTTTTCTAAATTCTTGCTTTCTTTGTAATTTTCTTTCTCTCTCTTAATTTGCATTTTTTGCTTCCCTCCTTCTTTCCTTCTAAATTCTCGCTTTTTCTTTCTAATTAATTTCTTGCTAAATTCTAGTCAATCCATCCATCAATCCAAAATTCATTCCTCCAGTCTTGCTATCTCTCTGTTCTCCTGAAGCGGCGATAGCAGGAAAAGTGATGTGATTAATAAGTGCGGAGCGGAGCTCATTCACAATACACACACACACACACACACAGAGCTATAATGCACAGCAACACATACATGAATACAAACAAGATCTACACAAATGCATGAGGTAACACACAACCCAGTGAAGACTGATCTCATATGTATGCTCACACACTTCCCTCACCTTTATATTGATCGATCCTCCCCAAACACACACACACACACACACACACACACACACACACACACACAGACACACACACACACAAAGCAGGCCAGAGTAAGTGGGAAGGAATGGAGGTGTGTGAAGGGTTCTGCTACATTTGCCAAGCTGCCCCCTTTATAAATCATTAAGTTCAACAACAAACAGCCTGCATGCTCAAAGGCAACAAGCTGATGGAGAGAGTGTGTGAGATGGAATAAGAGGAGAGACGCTAAGATGGCAAATGAACATTTGAGCGAGACCATGTTTCGGTTAGACAAGCTTGTCCATGTTCAGTGCCAGCTGAGCTGAGAATAACAGAATGTGGCAGTTTGATTTTTAAAGTGCCCATGAAATCAAAATCGAAATGCTTTGGCTTTTAGTATGAATATGTTAGCCTTATTTATCTACAAGCTAGTGTGCTCCAAAACGATGACAAAATTCGTACTTGGATGATATAAGCATTCAAATCTTACACAGTCTCTCACTTTTTGATGACGTCACCCTGCACTTCAGCTTCTCATCAAACTTTGTCCAATCAAACGCTCTCTAGTATCTGAAATGTCCCGCCCCCTACACTATAAATAAAAGCTGAAACTGCAGCTAAAATAGGTCACTTAGTATTTTCTGTATGCTGAATGGCACGATAAGGAGCGATTCAGACAGTGTAAATATGCTTTCTATTGGATCAGAAGCCTGGTTTTGCGTTGTATTAGGTTGCAGACCCATCTGAATTCTACACAGAATGCTATATTTTATAGCAATTTGGATCAGATTAGGAGGAGAAACGGCACTAACGAGTAGAAGAGATAACAAGTTCCCAGCACCAACATAAATTACACAAGTTTCAAACTACACAATGTCAGCATCATTATAATCACTGTTTTGCTTTAGTAACAGTTTCATATTGAATCTAAAGGGCTTATTGATTAGACTGTGGCTGTCATAAATAAAACGTCATTGGCTATTTAAAAAGTGGGCGGGGCTGCTCGATATGTCCCGCCCC